>NC_143252.1:22555303-22858333 GCF_984573655.1 Nuphar pumila | reverse complement strand
CTGAATGGGGGGGGGGGGGGGTGAATGGAGTCCTCGAAGGAAAAGATTGAGGAAACCATGATGGGACCTCCGGATTTAGCATAAAGAATCCGAAAGGGGTTGCAAAAGGTAAGGAAAATGAGATCCCAAAAAGCTTTGAACAGGGATTTAAAAAATGGGGGTGTCTCATGACTGGGACAAAGAAATAACTTTTAAAAATGATCTTTTGCAAAAAATAGCCGGTTCGACCTCAACCTAAAAATGAACTATCTGTGGCGGGACAGTGGGGAAAGCAGGGAAGTATGCCAAAGATCTGAGAGCCCAAGCGCTCAAATCAAAAGAAGAAAGGAAGGATCTTGAAAACCCAAGTTATCAAGTCCTAAAATAGGATAAGGCGTCAAGATGCATCAAAAGACGTCAAGCTCTTACTTCATGTCAGGATAGCTAGAAGGTGTTGCCAATAAGATAGAAATTATAATTGATCAAAATGATTGGAAATGCACACAAGTGCAAAAGATATTCCCTTTTCTACCTAGAGTATTTTCTCTAATAAGGTTAACTCCATAAAATCAATGATCAAATTCAAATTATTGCTGTTGGATTTCTTCAAGTAAGCTATCCATTTTCTTGGTATGACAAGAGGAAACATTCTCAATTTTATAAAAGCAAGTGGATGAAAAGATATTGATGAAAAAATTTCACATAAATAAAGATGATTTCGTGGCAATTTGGTAGTTTGATATCTGGGGTTTACCCATCATGATCTCTTTGCCCTCTTTGACATATAGAGCTGAGCTCTTTTGGGGTTTGGCAGAAAGTTCATCATATCAGCCTTCAACTTGGAGATGTTCTGATCTTCCCTAAAAGAACATGTCACATCCTCTTTCAACTCAGAGATGATCAGAGCCTTCTTTGTCCACAGGGATTAAATCCATGTCATGAAATTGCCTCTTTGGTTGAAAATCTTTTCTGATAGCATAACGCAAGTACCTTTTAAGGTTTGTCGAGAAATTCGTCACATCAGCCTTCAACTTGGTGATGATCTGAGTTTTCCCTGAAAGCATACATCACATCTTCCTTTAACTTGGAGATGATTCGAGTCTTCTTTGTCCCCATAGATCTAAACTCGCCCATCAACCTTCAACTTGGTGATAATTGAGAGATCCCTTTTACAGGTAATACATTGAGCTTGAATGATTGAGGAAATTGAGTGGATTTTTTTATCACGCAAGATATTCCCACTGCCTTATTACCAGAAAGATTGTCTTTAAGAATGTGCCATTGCTCTAATCAATATCAATTCACTTCTAGCTTCTCATCGCCATTGAATTTTCCTCTGCCGACCATAACGTAGATTTTTTCTTCATCCATTTGGTTGACCAACAGAAAAAACTTGAATTTTTCCTCTTATCTCACAGAATTTTCATCCTTTGAAAAGAATACGAGAGGTAGTTTCAGGTGAACCCTTACATATAAAATTTTTGAAATCAATGAATAATTCTAATAGCAAATTGGCAAAATCCTATAATCCTTTATGAAAGAATTACTTGACATCAAATTGATAAAATTCACGACTAAATTTTTCTCTCTTTTCCCTAAAAGAGAGACTCAGGCTTAACCCTTTACCTGAACGGGTAGAAAATACTCCTCTCTTCCCTAAAAAGGAGGTGTTTGCAAAATGAAACTTTTGAAGAGAAATTGAGTTTTCGTCAAAACTCTCTAATCTTAGGTTTCTCTCATGAAAAGGCGGTCAATAGTAAAGGTCGAGAAAAATATCATAAAGGAGCGAGTCCATCACACTCTCCCTAGAAAAAGGGTCCTTTATGATGGGGGTGGCCAAAATTAAAAAATGGAGACCACAAAAAAAATGAGCTTCCGTCGAAACTCTCCTTGAAAAAGCGGTTTTTTATGTAAAATTGGTTGTTGTTTTGCAAACGGTTCGCGAAGAAACAAGTCCCTTCAAACTCTCCCTAGAAAAGGAGTCATTTGCAAAAGAAATTGATATTTGAAATGTTGGGCCAATTTGAAAATGAGTTAACCCGAAGGTCGAATCTTGAAAAGACTTTCATTGGCAAAAATTATAACCTAAAGGTTGGATTGTAAAAGATTGACATTTAGCAAAATTGTAATGCGAAGGTTGGATTTGGTAAAAGGATCAACTCGAGAGTTGGATTTTGATTGATCGATCAGTGCAAGGACTAGGTTTTGATTGAAGACCAGTACGAGCACTGGATTTTAAAAGAAGACCAGCACGAGCACTGGATTTTGAAGGATGGATTCAATCCAGAGATCAATTTTTTGAAAGAGACCGATCCAAAAATTGAATTTGGTGAGGGATTCAATCCGAGGATTGTATTTAAAAAGACCAGTGAAACTCTAGTTTTGATGGAAGGGCTCAACCAGCAGGCTGAATTTGGACAATATTGGTGCTCTGAAAGCTCTTGATGATTGTGATGAGAATTTTCAATTTCACCCTCTTGATCGAATAATAATGGATATTTATGAGGATAAGAAAGTTCACATAAAATATAGATGCATAATGACCAATATTTGTGATGATAAGGAAGTCCTTGAGGTATATGCAAACTTAGTCCAATATTTGTATAAAATATACATAAACTTCATCTATTATTTACGAAGTTAAATGGATATTTTCAATTTCACCCTCTTGATCGAATAATAATGGATATTTATGAGGATAAAAAAATTCGCATAAAATATAGGTGCATAATGACCAATATTTGTGATGATGATGAAGTCCTTGAGATATATGCAAACTTAGTCCAGTATTTGTATAAAATATACATGAACTTCATCTATTATTTACGAAGTTAAATGGTTCAGTTTAACTTCACATATATTTATGTGGTTCAATTTAACTTCGCATATATTTTCACAAAATTTGCATACATATAACGATGTTCGCACAAATGTATCTGTGAACTTGTAACTAAAACATATCGAAACATCACAAATAGTGAATATGAGATTCACAAATTTACTGAAAACTTAAATGCGGACCTCCCCATATTTTTGCGAAAGTCCCTACTAGCATTAATTGTGATGCTTTAATTTTTACGATGACACCTCGATAAAAAAACAATTCACATTTTAGGGTTTGTTTTTGCCTTTAAAAAGCGACGATGAATAAGATTTTTAAACAACAATGACAGGATGTCATGGCAAAAGTGGACAAGAGTTTGAAGAAGATAGGAGGTGGAGATATTAAAGTGGTGAATGATGTTGATGGTCCTCAGCAAAAGGAGCAGGCCCGGGTTGTAGAAAATGCACGAAGTAGGTAGTTTCACCTCAATCATTTGCTTAAAAAAAGAAAGTGTCAATAGACAAAATAACAATCTAACTAGCATTAAGAAGCTAAAGATCGAACCTCAAATGCTATGTGGAGCTATGTCTGACTAGAAATGAGCCATTAAAGAAACAAGTGCATGCTCTAGGTCGGATTGTAGAGGAGGCAACTTTACCTCAATCATTTGTTTGAGAGAAGAGAGGGTTTGTGAACAAAAAAAAAACTAAACTAACATTGAGAAGCTAAAGAACAAACCTCTTGATATTGAGCCTTTTCCTATTTCATCAATTAATGACCCTGTGCAACATAGTCCGTTGAACCCTCTATTATTGAGCTATGTACTATGAATGTTTGTAACATATTCATTTTTTAGTGAATGAAATGAATATATGTATGAGTAAATTCATTTTTGAATGACGGGAATGAATATATATATATATATATATATATATATATATATGAGCAGATTCATTTTTTAATAAATAAAATAAATATAATAAAATACATAAATAGCCAACTTTATGCATTTCTCTAAAAACTTATAACTTTCAATATTCTCTCCACGTTCAAAATCATAAATAGCCAACTTTAGAATACCCTTTTTACCCATCGCATGAGTGAAACTCACCAAGTTTGCACAAAATATTGCAGTATTCATCATGTGCTGCAAACTTCTACTTAAAATGAGGTAAGCAAGTTTTTATATGCAGACTTCCTCAAGTTTACATATATTTTATGCAGGCTTCCTCAAGTCCATATATTTTATGCAGACTAGGAAGTTTGTATATATTTTATGTAGACTTCCTCAAGTCTACATATATTTTATGCAAAATTTCTCAAGTCCACATATTTTATGCAAAATTCTTCAAGTCCATATATTTCATGTGAACTTCCTCATCTTCGCCTATATTGTTCGGATGTTTAAGCTTCTAGAAGGCATTTCTCTCCAACTGCTCATCACATAGATTATTCAGTTGTTCAATTATACAAAGCATGTTTTTATTTCAGTTTTAAAACTAAATATTTGTGATTTTAAACATAGAGAGATAGAGTTTTTAAGAAAACATATCAAATTATCCCTATAGTATGATCATTTATCAATGAATATATGTATAACCATATTTAATACGAATGAATTGAATGAAATCGTATCACCCATTTACTAAAAGGTAGATTCACATAATTTTTTTTTGCAGACATAAAATATAGGCAAATGACCAATATTTGTGAGGACACATTTTTATCTTCCATTTGAACTTATTTAATTTGTTATTTAAAAGAGACAAAAAGAAAGTTGAGAACACATATTTTATAAAATCACATATTTAATTGTACAAAAAAAAACACAAATATGTCACATCCCAAAATTCCTTATGTTCACAAAACAAAATAAGTATTTTTTATTTATGAAAATCATATTTTATAAGTACTAGATATATGCAATTTTACTAAGGTATTTGCAAAGTTACAATTTCGCAAAACTTTTTTTTCACGTTTCGACTCAAAAAAATGTGCATACATTTAAGGGTTAAAAAAAGAAAAAGGAGGTTCACACTATTTCTCACACCTTTGGTACAAAATCTATAATTTTACTAAACTATGTATGATTTTTCAATTTAACAGAAACCACATAAATAACATAATGTTTTGCACATTTTTGAAGTTTGAAAAAAATGTGTGAACCACATTTTAAGTGAGAGTTTGGAATATATTGGGCAAACTTCATGAGTTTAACATATGAGAAGGATAAAAAGGTCTTAATAAAGTTGACTATTTGCAATTTTGGTATTCAGACAAATTTTAGCAAATTATGATTTTAGGGAAAGTCATTTTTTATAAGTGTATGTGGGTTTACAATTGTTAGTATGTGCAAATAACTTAGCAAATTTGGTTTCTTTTCTTATTTTTTGGTCCAAATGACCCTAGGGACATGATCTATATGCTGTTTTTGATGGGAACCAACTTTTGAATCCCCAAAATCCAACCTATATACAGGTTATTTTGGCGATGCAAAAAATGGATGGTTATAAATGCATCAATTTTTTCGTATAAAAAGAGTTTATCGAAAAAAACATGATCCAAGAGTCATTTTCCGCTAAATCGAGCATGCTGAGTACAACTTCGATAGATGCTGGTAAACGTATCAATTTTTCCAAGTAAAAAAAAACTTTTTTATTGAAAAAACATGATCCAAGAGTCTTTTCCCACTAAATCAAGCATGCAGAACGCATCTACAAGGTTAGATTGAGTCTAATAAATATAAACCTTATATATACCCCACTTTAGTAAGAATTATGGGTGTGTTTCAGCGATGGCAAGAGAACCACTCCCATACAAAAAATGAGTAGTTTTACCAAGAAACAAGCAGGCTATTAGAGTTTCATTACAGATCCTGAGCTGCAGTAAAACATAAAGCAACAGTAGCCTATCAAAAAAAGAAGAAAAGGGAACGGTCTTCTCCTAATGGAATAATAAAAAATGTGATTATATCAGCAAGCTAATTTACCAGGAACAAAGAAATCAAAGTCAGAAAATACAAAAAAAAATGCAATGTCATATAGTAAATATTTGAATGTCAAGCACAAAAGTGAGCCCTAAAAGCTCAAAAATTCCATTCTTTTGTTTACTTTCAAGCTCCCAAAAGTGTTGCAGAATTATGAACAAATAAGAAAAATAAATGGTAACCCAGAAGATGCTGAACCCTTTTTATCAACCATATCTGTTAAGGAGTACCAATAAATAACTTAATGAGGCAAAATATCAATATACACACAAAAGCTTCACGATCTGTTTAGAATGTTGGGAGCAAAAGTAACTTGTCAATCACAGAAAGTGCGCTGATATGGGTGGTGGGAAGCAACAAATGCAGAAAGATAACTGAAGATCTCAAAGCCTTGGTTTTGATCCTTGATACTGCTAAGTTCACAACCCAAGAAGGAGGAATGTCAAACCACTGAAGATAACACGATAAAAGCAAGGATGATCTCAGGTCCCCAGCTATATCCTCAAAAGGCCACTTGCTCTCAATTAAATATTTGAGCAAATGACCTTTAGCTCCACTCCAGCTGCCCAAAATATCTTCAGCCCGTCTTCCGAGAGAGGCTAAAAAGGTAGATTGAATTATACCACTTGAACTATTGAATCTTCCGTTTACAAGAGCCTCATTATAAGCTAATGCAACCTGCACAACCAATTTATTGACCATTAAGCTTTTGATTAAGAAACCTTGCATTATGGGATTTTGCTTTTTCGAGAAGTGCTGAAACCATCAGAAAATTTTGCATTAACTGATTAGGGAAAAAAAGAACACGCTATTCACCATAATCTATACTGCTACTTAAAGACTAAAAAAGGGCATTGGTGAGCAAAAATCTATACTACCTGAAGACAAAAGAGGGGCATTGGTGTGTGTGTGTGTGTGTGTGTGTGTGCACACACACATGCAAGTGTATCCTTTTCCCAAACCAAAAACATGAATATATGCACTCTTTACAAAATGAACCTACTCAAGTCAGGCTAGATGAGCATTGTGCTAGGTCTGAACTCCTCATTGAGCTAAACAGATACCAGCTGGAAACCAAGACAGCCACATAAAAGAACTGGTTGGGTCATTGGACAGCCTACAATGACGGACCAATGGAGTTGAAGGAAACTTAAACCAGGCCAATAAAAGCTATTATGCTTTCTCTTCAATTGTTTTAGATAAAGTATTTTGGTTTCTGGATGTATTAGTCGTTTAGATGTCAATCCCTACCAAGTTTGGTGTTACATCAAAAGAGTCTTCTACTTTATCCTCCAAAGGTGTACAAATAGATCCACAAAAAAAAATGGTAAATACAACCGTAACATTTAAAAAGCAGCAAAGACAAAAAGAATAATTGCAAAGACAGCAAAAGGAGAACCTTCAGATTGGGGACAAACAGTGTATCACCAAAGAGCGTGTTATCGCTTGTCAGTTGCTCAGACAATGATAAAATCATTGTGTATAGGCAAAGATACACCTGCCGCAGTAGATGTTGAAGTCAGATTGCAAAAAAATTTAACACAATAATCTTTGTTCCCGAAATTACCTGCAGAAGAGCAGGCCTATCCTTGCTCATACAATCAAACAACATTTGTGCACAAAAATCACGAAAATCAGCATCAGACCTGCATGTAGAGACCATAAATTGTGCACCCAGGCATACAACAGAAATCGGTATCGTCAATAAAGGCCAAAGAGAATTTACTTGGTTTTATAGGGACCAGCTCTTGGAGAGTTCAATTCCAAGACATGGGTGAGTTTGTCTAAGATTCGAAAAATCAATGATCCAAAATCTTTGTAAAATTTTGAAATCATTTTTCTCATAACAAACATATGATTTGGGCATCGATTCCTAGTAAATCGACCATGCTGAACACATCTATGTTGTCGGAATCATGAAAAACACCGAAAAATCCAAAGAACCCCATTTAGCATGTTTGCATCTCTCTCTCTCTCTCTATATATATATATATTTATATATTCTAGTTTAGGTGGTCAACATAGGGGCTGCCACCAACAAGATTCAAACACAAGACCCCTCCATTAGATAGACCATCCAGGTGTCCTATTCAAGCACAATTGGGTAGGATTTAGCGAAGCAACATTTATATTTCAAAATAAATTCTGCGTTAAACTGCCCTTATTGTTAAGATATGGGTAATAATGGTTGTTGTATATGTTGTTCTTGTTTTTACCTAAGTATACTTATGGTTATTCCATTTGTAATTATTTCTTTGTATTCAAGGTATACCAGAAGTAGTGTCACCGATATCGCCGATATTTTGAAAATAGCGCAATAATATTGGTGATTTAAGGCCAGCCAATATTATCTGCAATATATCAGGATATTTTCAAAATATCACGATATTATCACAATAATAACAAGATAATATCATAATATTTTTGGGAAAAAACTTTTTCTTTTATTTTAAGCTTACATTTTCTATTTTGTGTTCCTTTTATATTTTAAAACCTTTTAAAACTTGTTTCTTTATATTTTTACAAGAAAATTAATGGACTATTATTTTCTTATCTTCCTTATTATTATTTATAATTTTTTCATTTTCTTAAACTCCCAAGATTTTCTTGAGAAAACCCAACTTTTAAAAATCACTCCCAAAAAAATCGTCGCTGAGAAAATATCTTGAAGGATATAGGTGACTATAACTAGAAGTATACCTATTTATTCTTGTATTTCTAGTAAAGGTATACACAATGTACACCCATTAGGATAGGAGAAGTATATGTACTGCATACTTATAGGATAGATTAGGATTGTTTTCGTATTTCTATCTTTTGTATTTTTTTACTTTTTTTTTATTAATTTGTGGCTGGTCCAACTAGCTGTTGGACAAGTCAATGGCCCTTACTAGCCGTTAGGATAGTCTAACAGGCAATCAAACAAGCCATAACTCCTTTTTATATGCGGCTAAGGACTCATTGTGAAATTGAAAGAGTGAAGGGTGCAAGTGTATATGAATGATTGTAGTGAGGTTGCCTTGTAATTTATGTGAATATCTTTTATTTCTTGTTCTTGTTCTTTGCTGTGTATAGTTTGTTGGGTTTAGCCGAATGCATTTGGATTTCATTTGATTTAATGAAATTATTATTTTTATTTTCTTTTTGTGTCTTGGATTCCATGCCACTTTGTGACACCTATCCTATTTATCCCAATTATTTTCATATTCTTTATTGTTCTATGTTCGATAATAGATAGTAACCAAAAGTAAAAAGTACTCATGTAAAATAGAAAACGGGATTTCTCAGATTAAATCAATGTTGTAAGTATCGTATCGTATAATAAGCTACAATACATATTGTATCTATGGGTTGTTCCAATACGATATGCCCCTGTATCGTACGATACACCCCAGTATCATACGATATGCCCATGTATCATACGATATGCCCCTGTATCATACGATACGCTCTGAAATGGGGCGTATCTTAAGATACGCTATAAATGCAGTTTAAATGCACTAATTCCATTTTTTCTTCAAAAACATATAAGGCCCCTTGGGGCTAGTTCATAGTCATCCCTAAAGAGCTTAAGAATGATTTAGAAAGATTTTTTTCCAAAAAAAAGATGATGTTGATAATACTCAATGATTGACGTTATCTAATTCATTTTTGTTTGAAATTAAAAAAAAATAGATATGCAAAAATTTTAAGCATTAAAAAAACATTGTGATTTTTTTTTTGTTTAAGTAAACACACATTATTATGAATATTGTGACTTATCAGCTTAGATTTATTATTTGATATTCATATTATTTCATAGTTTGCATTTTTCTTGTAAGACATGCATGCCATTTATAGCATATTATCTTGATTATTTAATGTTTGATGTTTTATGCATGACATTCATAGCATACATAGCACATAATTGTTTTGATATGTAATATTATAGTTTTATCTTATGCAATTCATCATTGTTTGATGATATCTTATGCAACTCATAGAGACATAAATGCTTCATATATTATTTTCTGGTTGTATTTTGTGCAATTCATCATTGTTTCATGTGTTATAATTTTTTTAGATTTTTTTTTATTTTTCATGATTTTTTGGAATTTAAAAAAATTATTAAAAAATTATTAAAAAATTATTAAAAAATTATTAAAAAATTATTAAAAAATTATTAAAAAATTAAGATTTTTTAAGATATGCTACGACACTTCTCTTTTTTTGGCCCGACCGATATGGGTAACAATATGATACACTGGCATATACAATTGTAATGAGTTCAGAGGAATCACTTCATAAAAGCTAATATTATACCACAAAGAACTGGTTTCTGGATGCAAAATATACTAAATACTTGCCTACTCCACGAACTGTCACAACAAAGTTGTGAAAACGCTATTAGGCTTGGATTAGCAGAAAAGGTATTGACCAACTGATCAACTTTAAACGGACCAGGTTGACCATTGTCACACTTAACTCCAGAAATCTTGAGGTTTCGTGTATCAAAAACCTGCCAAAGAACAGAATCAGGCAGTTCAAAAAATAAATAAAAGGATAAGAGAGAGTTTAAGAATGCAACCTTGTGCATCACCCTTGACAACAAAGACTGGCATCCAATAGGATCATCAACATATGAACAAGCTCCAACTTTTCGTTTAACATAAATTAGGCCACCATTAAATGGGTTATTCCTCTCTTCAGTATCCCACCAACGTTTAGCTTTCAGTAACCAAAGGATGTCAATCTTAAAATATAAACAAGGAGAAAAAAGAAAAGAAAAAAATACGAAGAAATGCACCAACTACCATCAGGCAGAAGCTTGATCTCTTGGGGCCAATAACGTGGTCCACAAACACGAACAGATTTTAGCTGCATGAAAAATAGACTCAATTAAGCAGTTGTTTGAGAATATACAATTTATATTCAAAACTATTGTTGCAGAGCAGAGACCAAGCAATTGCTTGGCTCCAAACATGATCATGAGGACCTAGCCATATTTTTCAGGTAAGTTCTCAAGACACATTGCAAGCAAAGTTCTTGGTACATGAATATGGTTGGTTCTACAACCACATACCAACATCCATATTGAGAACGTGAAAAGGAAAAACAGAAAATAAAAAACACAAGGACATACAAGAGAACGCTCAGGCAGAATGCAAGGGGTAACTTCACAGAAGCTTGTCTCTGCATGATCTTCTGTTTCTCTGATTGTCACTTCAAGTGGAGCATAGACTGGTAGACCAGTGTCAACATCTACTGTTTGCACACGACGAGGTTCTGCTGCTAGAACGTATAAATGCCTGAATGCCTAGAAGATGCAATTGCTCAAAAATGTCAAGTGAAAAAAAAAAGCTGAGGAAAATTCAAATTAGTCCAGCAATAATACTTACCTGAAGGTGGCAGCGATTGTCATGTGGTCCAGCAGGTAAACGTGGATAAAGAGTGATCAGCAATGCAGCAATGGCAGTGTTTCCAGTCGAAAAAGTGTGCATACCCCCACCAAGGAACAAGAATCCAATAGCCAAGCTTACCTGAAAAAAGAAATATATAAAGATCTGGGAAAATATAAAATCATAACAACGATTTGAAAATGTCTTTGCACAAATTTCCTCATAGGGGATAGCAAAAGTTTCCTAAGAAGAAACAGTGCTGGAATCACTGCATGAGCCCAGATAGCTAGTGAGTTAGCCAGACATCTAAAAATAATTCAACAGTTGAAACCCATGGCAGCTTATGTACAAACAAAATTCAAATTTGCATCAATAGTTTTAAAGCTACATAGGAAACAAACAATTCAACAGGAAAAGGTCGCTTGCTATTTCAACGGATCATAAGGAAAGAACACCAACCATTACAGCAAAATGAAACAACATAGAACAGTTAAAACATAGAGTTACCAAATATGCAATGTATGCAGGACTCTTGACACAGTTCGGACTACAAGCACAACAACAACAACAACAACAACAACAACTACGCCTTCATCCCAAAACAATTGGGGTCGGCGATATGAACCAAAAAAGAAAATCATTTTGGGTCTTCCACATGAATCCTTCTTCTCCAATCATTTCTATCCAATGCCATGTCCTCGGTAAGGTTCAAAGCATTCATATCCTTTCCTATTATCTCCATCCAAGTCTTCTTAGGCCTACTCCGACCTCTTTTAACTAATATATTTTCCCATTTCTCCATCCTTCTAACTGGAGCATCATTAGGCCTTCGCCGAATATGTCCAAACCACCGTAAACGATTCTCTCTCATCTTATTTTCAATGGATGCAACGCCTACCTTCTTACGTATCTCCTAGTTTCGAATCTTATGTTTTATTGTATTTCCACACATCCATCTAAGCATACGCATCTCAGCTACACTCATTTTTTGAATATGATGTCTCTTGACAGCCCAACATTCCGTACCATATAGTAAAGCGGACCTAATTGTTGTCCTATAAAACTTTCTCTTCAACCGCAATGGCATTCTACGATCGCACAACACCCCAGTCGGACTACAAGCACATGTTTCATAAATAATTTTGAAGTGGTTGGAAAGTGACACTTCAAGACAATAAAAACTATTGAACACATAATCTCTAAGAATATTTTGGCAACTTCATATTTCAAGTCCATTTGATGCAAAGAACATGTTCTTAAATATCATTTAGGATTCCAGATTTCGAATCCAACCCCATCTTGGATCTCAGACTTTGGATCCAATTCCATCTTGGATTCCAGATTTCAAAACCAATTCTACTCCAAATTCTAGATTTTAAATCTAATTCTATTTTCAAATTCCATTTGGATTTCTTAAAATCCAAATTCCATTCTGATTTCGAACTTTAAATCTGGAACTCAATTCCGTTGCAAAATTCCATCTCCACTTCGAAATCCAGATTCAAAATTCAAATTCAAAGTCCATTTTGACTTTTTAAAACTTCACTTTATCTATCTTAGCTTCAAATTATCCTTTCTCTTCATTCTTTTTCAATTCTAGATTTATTTTCCGAAACTCTGATTATTTCAAAACTTGGAACTTCAAACATCTTTTCAGATCTATCTCAAGTTTTAAGTTAGATTCAACTTTCAAAAACCATTTCTTCACTCCATTATCACATTTACTTTAGAATCACTTGGAAAATCTCGGATTTCCAAAAGTGTTTTTCTCGAAAGCATGCATTTCTGCATTTACATTGTACAAGCATGATTCTCTGTGCATTTTTTTTTATTTAGAATAAATTCTTAGATAACATTTAGGCAAAGCAAAAAGACATAATTTCGATCCTTGGTTCGATTACCCCTTGTAAAGGCGTCAGGAACGGTCGAACCTCGTACCGACGAGCGAATCCCGTCTCCCCATTTTCCCGCAAATATTTTAAGACGGAGGCGAGTAATTTTTCTAAATATTTTCTAAATTAAGGTTAAGTGAGACCTTCGCAAAAGAGTTCCTCTCTTCTTTCTTTTCTTTTCTCTTCTCCCTTCTTTTTTTGTCTTTTGTTTTCCCCTTTAAAAAAGGAAAATAGAGGTCAGAAAGGAAAAGAGAAGGAAGAGAAGGAAACACAAGAGGAAAAGTTTTGCGATGATCACACCCCCCCCCACTATAAAATGTTAAGAGAATGCAATTATCTATATTAGTTGATGTTTGATGATGTCTTATGCAGCTCATAGAGACATAAATGTTTCATATGTGATTTTATGGTTGTATTTTTTACAATTCATCATTGTTTCATGCGTTATGATTTTTCTAAATTTTTTGTCTCATTTTTTTGCTTTTTCTTGTTTTTTTAAAAATTTTGAATTTTTTTATTAAAAAATTATGATTTTTACAATACGCTATGTATCTAACTTTGGGCCCGACCGATACGGGTAACAATAAGCTACTTATAACCTTGGTTTAAATCCCTCTAAAACAACTAATTATTAAAGTTATAATTAGTTGCTTACTGAGCATGTAGCTCATTAAATATTATTATTTTTCAGAGTGAGAATTTTGATAAAAGCACCAAGAATGCAAAGAGACACTCACATGATATTTTGAAGAGGATATAGACAAGGAAGTCAAGCATATAAACCTCAGCGGAGTTATTAGTTTAATCTTTTAGAGGACATCATAATCATCTCATAGTTGTATTTTGTCTTGTATTGGAGATTTAATGAAAGGTGAGTTATTAGATAGAGTTGTATAAACGCTTTGTAAATGTTCATGTATTTTCTTTTGTAAAGATTTGTCGGGTTATTTAAGACCTGAAGACAGATATGAGCAGTTTAAAGTCGCACCCCAAGACAGGATTAATTAAGGGCTTAGTTTTGGGGCGTGACACAATCATTTCCCAATAATAACTCAAGCCTTATTTTATATCTCAGATCACCTGACCAAATATCTTATATTTCATACACAAAATAATCCCGAAAATTTTCGTTTTCATTTTATTTATATTTCAGAAAAAAATTCCTAAAATCTCCTTGTGCTTATCCACTTCCAAAACCCTCTTAAAATTCAAAGTCATTTGCTTCACGCTTTTGCTTACCAATGTGGCAGCCATGGTCCTATGGCCTTGTTGATGCTAGAAGATTCCTTTCCTTAACTAACAATTAATGGAACATCAAGCAAGGAAAGCACATCCAATTGTATATTTCAATTAAAAATGCCAAACACAAATAAAAACTTACAGCCATTTGAATTCCATAATTGGTCTGCCCATCCATAGAATTTCGACCTCGTAGGTATTTAAGGAGCCTGAAAGTCTGCAAATGTCCTGAGCCAGCCATAACCTATGCAGAAGAAACATATGAAAGTCAAGGTGGGCAACACATGAAAACATGTAAGACAATGCAATTTTAAAATTAGAAACTAGACTTAAGAAATAAGAGCAGAAAATGTCCAAGAAAAATGTGCACATACCAATAAATGAGAAACAAATTAGAAATATGGTCCAAAGTAGACTATTGCAGTTAGTATTAAATGCATCCTAGTTTATGTCACCTTTGCGAGGCGTTCAGCTGAACAAGCTTCGCTCGCTTAGGAATCTGAGTCAATAAGTCACTTGAAAAATTAACATACATAGCATAATAAACATCCCTTGTGGTCTCATCTGTCTCGATGATTTCCCAAGCAAACCCGATGGGAGTGGTAATAAAGAGAAACAAAGATCTTATACAAAAATCGATTTCCTTTTTGCTAAACTGAAAACATGACATGTCCTACTAATGCAAACACTTCTAATTGGTTATTTGCACATCTTGAGAATACTGCATGTTATTAACATTCTGTTGAATGATTGGTGTCATCCTTAACAAGTAATTGCTCATCCTAACTATGGTTGTTACATTGCATAAACATATATCTGCTATGATATGGTGTTACACATGTTTTGGTTGTCTGCAATTATTGTAGGTCATGGTTAACCTACCAGACTTGATGAGTCTGACCCCTTGTATTTTACCATTTTTAGGAGATGACTAGGAGCTGCAGGCGATGGCGTGATGGAGTTCTGAAACAACATTCTTTCTTTATAGTTCTTGGTCTTTTTTAATGTTTTGAGAGTGTGAACTTTGATATTTAATAATTTTAATCCAATCATAGTTTGACATGAATCATATTTGGATTCAGATTTTTCTGCTAGACTCGGTGTGTGTGTGTGTGTGTGTGTGAGTTGGACGCAAATCCAATAAGTTTGGGATTCAAACAGTTACAGTTGTATGGTTGCCTGTAACCCGCCCAAGATTGGGTAACTTAGAGCACCTAAATATTTTCCGTTGTGCTATCAATTTGAATTAAAGGATCATTTATCATTTACAAAAAAAAAATCCAAGTTTTCAAGTTAGAAATTTTGGGGCGTTACATTGTAAATTGGGAACATGAGAACTTAGTCATACCTTGCCCTCCCAGAGTTTCCTACAAATGACCAATCTGTCCAAAAACCTGTCATTACTAAAACTTATAGTAGGGTCAAAAGAAATGTTATCCTACCTTCAGAACCCACGATTGAAGAAATTCCTGCTTTAGAGGTCCCAAGTAGGGGTGTCAATGGGTCTGGCTTGACCCGAACCCGACCCGTACCAAACCCTATAGGGTCAGGGCTTGGTGATAAATAAGGTCCAATTAGAATCTGGGCCGGATCCAAAGGGTTGGATTAGTATATGGATCCAGGTATGATTTGTGAAATTTCATACCAGACTCTGGCTCGACCCGAGTTCCGACTAAGATCCGCAATTTTTCAATGTAAAAAAGATAAAGAATATTATTTTATCGGATATGGTCTGAGTCTGGTCCATGTAATCCTTATAGGATCCAGGTATGGTTTCTCTTATGGTGGGTCTGATTGGACTCGAGTTTGGGCCATGTACTAGCATCTCAAATCAGGTTTGGATCTGGTTTTACCTGGGTCCGAACCAACCCCGAACCGTTGACACCCCCAGTGACAAGTGATATAGAGATAAATGAGTTAAATACTTCCATACCTACTCCCAGTGACCTGGACATGACTATTGCTCTTCTTAAAGGAAAAAGAAACCGTGTTCAATATCCTTTTGAGCAATTTTGTTTCTTATCATCAAGTTTCCAAATCCTACAGGACCTTTATTGCCACTTGTCTCACCATAAGAGAATAAGAAAATTCCTCATTGGATAGAAGCCATGATTTGTGAAATGAAGGCACTTCAAAAGAATCAGACCTGGGATCTTGTGGCACCACTTCCTGGAAAAAAAGGTGGTAGGATGATTACACTCAAGTTTAGACAGATGGGACAATAGGTGGATATAAGGCCCAGCTTGTGGCTAAGGGGTATGCACAGACTTATGTGATAGACTACTAGGGGACATTTGCCCATGTGGCAAAGATAAACTTGATACGAGTGATTCTAGATGGCAGTCCACAAATCATGACCGTTGTATCAATTATATGTAAAAAATGCTTTTATCCATGGTGAGTTGCAAGAGGAAGTATACATGGCTCCTCCACCTGCTTTATACCCAGTTCAAGAAAAAATATTATTTGCAAGTTAAAGAAGACTATTTATGGATTAAAATAGTCTCCCTGTGCATGGTTTGGCAGGTTTAGTAGGGTAATTATGAAGTTTGGCTATAAGAAAAGTACCTTCAATCATACTCTCTTTATAAAAAGAGGAGAGTGAGTGAGCATTCTCATTTATGTTGATGATATAACAGTGCCGAGGGACAATAAAGAGGAAATTTCTAAACTCAAAATTTAATTGAAACAAGTCTTTGACATTAAAGACCTGGAGATATTGAGGTACTTTCTTGGAATAGAGGTGTTGAGATCCTCCAAAAGGCTTGTTTTTTCTCAATGTGCTAGATCTATTGAAGGAGACCGATATGCTAGAATGCAAGTCATCGGAAACTCCTATGGAGGTGAACCATAAGCTATGCAAGAGTGAGGAAGAACTATATGAAGATAAGGTTCAATATCAAAAGCTAGTGGGAAAGTTTATTTATCTCACCATAACAAAGCCAGATCTTACTCTTGCAGTGAGGATAATGAGCAGGTACGTGCATGCACCAAGTCAGTCACATATGACGGGAGTAACTAGAGTATTGAGATACCTCAAGGTAAATCTTTCAAGAGGCATTCTTTGTGCATATCATAATCATTGTAGAGTGGAAATTTTCACAGATGCTGATTGGGCAGGTTGCGTTGATGACAAAAGATTTATCACTGAATATCGTGTTTTCGTGAGAGGAAACCTAGTATCTTGAAAAAGTAAGAAACAAGATGTATCTCATTCAAGTGCAGAGTTAGAATATCAAGCTATGGCCCTTGGAACTTGTGAGGGAATCCGGATTAGCTCGATTTTACAAGAAATCGATATGAATATTAAGCAGCCAATGAAAATGTATTTTGATAATAAATCTGCCATACATATAGCCACCAACTCCGCCTGTGTAGTTATACACTGCCGGTCCCAAGCCCGGATAAAGGAGGAGGGTTGCGGTAGGCCTGTGACAGCCAGCATAAAAACTTTGTCATATCCTATGAAAATGAACCAATATGAGAATTTCGTTGGGGCGTTCCCTACTGAGCGACGCGCTGTACTCTCTAGGCCCGGAGGCAGTGATAAATGTGCAAGGGTTGCTAGGTCGTCGCCCAGAAGCGACGCGTCACACCGGCGCCCGGGTGTGGTGTCAAATAGGCAAGGGTTCCCTCACTTTGTTGGACGGGTGGGGGTAAAGAAGTTAGTCCAAGACCATAAAATTAGGTTAGCCACTTGGAACATAGGGTCTTTAACTGGTAAGTTGGTAGAGTTAGTAGATGTTATGTGTAGGAGAAAGATTGATATTTTATGTCTTCAAGAGACCAAATGGGTAGGTGAGAAAGCTAAAGTGATAGAACCTTGGGGATATAAGATTTGGTATACAGGAATAAATAGGAATAGGAATGGAGTAGGGATTGTTATGAGTCGTCAGTTTATAGATAATGTAGTTGAGGTCCGTAAGAAGGGTGATAGAATTTTACTTATTAAATTAGTATTAGGTACGGATATTATTAATATTATTAGTGTTTATGCACCTCAAGTAGGTTTAGATGATTCCATTAAGCATCAATTTTGGGAAGATTTAGATGGAGTAGTACAAGAGACATCTTATGGAGAAAAGCTTTTCATCGGCGGTGACCTTAATGGACATGTAGGCATTAGTAGGGATGGATTTGAGAATATCCATGGAGGCTATGGTATAGGAGAAAGAAATGAAAGTGGAGAAAGGATTTTAGATTTTTGTTTGTCCTATGATATGATCTTAGCAAACACTTGGTTTAGGAAGAGGGAGTCTCACCTAGTAACATTTAAAAGTGGGGTTAATACGAGTCAGATAGATTTTTTCCTACTTAGAAAGAGAGATAGGGGTTGTTGCATCGATTGTAAGGTTATACCAGGAGAAAGTGTAGCTACACAACATAGAGTCTTAATTTTAGATCTTAGAATTAGACAATGCCGCAAAAGGGATAGACATAGGATAGATCCTAGAATTAAGTGGTGGGCACTGAAAGGAGCTAAACAAGGAATGTTTGTAGAGCAGGTAGTTAAGGAAGTTGATTGGTGTCTCGAGGAGGATTCAGAATCAATGTGGAATAAGATAGCGGGTGGTATGAGAAAAGTAGCTAAGGAGGTATTGGGTGAGTCTAAAGGCGGTGCACCACTAGGTAAGGATACATCATGGTGGAACGAGGATGTCAAATTAGCTATTAAGGTTAAAAGAGAGTGTTATAGAAATCTAAGTAAGAGTCGTGATAATGAGAATTTGGAGAAGTATATGATAGCAAAGAAGGAAGCTAAAAAAGTTGTTCGAAACGCGAGGGCTAAGGTATATAAGGAGGTTTATGACAAGTTGGATACCAAAGAAGGCGAGAAGGATATTTATAGGCTTGCAAAGATGAGAGATAGGAAATCGAAGGATTTGGGTATGGTTAGATGTATCAAAGATGAAACGCAAAGGGTTTTAGTCATAGATGAGGAGATTAAGGAGAGATGGAAAGATTATTTTGATAAGCTATTTAATGATAGTCATGCTCAAGATCTTGGAGACTTCTCCATTCCTTTTCATGAGATAAATCGTGACTTCATGCGCAAGATTCAAAAGAAAGAAATTGCAGAGGCTTTGAAGAAAATGAAATCAAGAAGGGCAGTTGGCCCAGATGGTATACCTATCGAGGCTTGGAAATGCTTGGGAGAGAAAGGTTTAGAATGGTTGACAAATCTTTTTAACTTGATTTGGCGAACAAATAAGATGCCTAATGAGTGGAGGAAGAGTACTTTGGTGCCTTTATATAAGAATAAGGGTGATATACAAGATTGCACAAACTATCGTGGTATAAAACTCATGAGTCATACTATGAAACTTTGGGAGAGGGTGATTGAGTCTAGGTTGAGGAAGGTTGTCATGATATCGGAGAATCAATTTGGTTTTATGCCTGGAAGATCAACTATGGAAGCTATACATCTTCTTAGACAACTTATTGAAAGATATAGAGAGAGGAACAAAGATTTGCATATGGTTTTTATTGATTTAGAGAAGGCATACGATAGAGTACCTAGGGACGTTCTTTGGTGGACTATGATGAAGAAAGGTGTTTCTCTCAAGTACATTAGTATAATTAAAGATATGTATGAAGGAGTAGTAACCAATGTCCGCACTTGTGGAGGGGTGACAACCAATTTCCCGATAACGGTTGGGTTACATCAAGGATCTGCTTTAAGCCCTTTCCTATTTGCGATAGTGATGGATGAGCTTACGAGATCAATTCAAGAAAATGTACCGTGGTGTATGTTGTTTGCTGATGATATTGTTTTGATTGATGAGTCTAGAGCTGGGGTTAATGCTAAGTTAGAATTATGGAGACAGACATTGGAAGCTAGAGGTTTTAAGTTGAGTAAGAGTAAGACTGAATATATGGAATGTCGGTTTAGTAAGCAACGAAGTAGTGATGGGAGTGTAGTGAAGCTTGGTGAGCAAGATATACCGGTGAATGATTATTTCAAATATTTGGGATCCATCATTCAAAAGTATGGAGAAATTGATGGAGATGTAAATCATAGGATAAAGGTTGGGTGGATGAAATGGAAAAGTGCTACTGGAGTGCTGTGCGATCGTAGAATGCCATTGCGGTTGAAGGGAAAGTTTTATAGGACGACTATTAGACCCGCTTTACTATATGGTACGGAATGTTGGGCTGTCAAGAGACATCATATTCAAAAAATGAGTGTAGCTGAGATGCGGATGCTTAGATGGATGTGTGGAAATACAATAAAAGATAAGATTCGGAACGAAGAGATACGTAAGAAGGTAGGTGTTGCACCCATTGAAAATAAGATGCGAGAGAATCGTTTACGGTGGTTTGGACATATTCGGCGAAGGCCTAATGATGCTCCAGTTAGAAGGTTGGAGAAATGGGAAAATATATTAGTTAAAAGAGGTCGGGGTAGGCCTAGGAAGACTTGGATGGAGATGATAGGAAAGGATATGAATGCTTTGAACCTCACCGAGGACATGGCGTTGGATAGAAATGATTGGAGGAAAAGGATTCATGTGGAAGACCCAAAATGAATTTCTTTTTTGGTTCATATCGCTGACCCCAATTGTTTTGGGATGAAGGCGTAGTTGTTGTTGTTGTTGTTGTTGTATACATATAGCCACCAATCAAGTTTATCACGAAAGGACAAAGCACATTGGGGGTGGATTGTCATTTTATTCGGGAGAAATTTGAAGACCAAATTTTTTAGGTTACCAATATGAAGACTCAGAGTCAATTGGCTGCTGTACTCGCTAAGGCAGTTCGTAAAGCCAAACATGTAGGGATGACCAACAAGTTGGGGATGATAGATATATTCTCCCCCAACTTGAAGGGAATATTAAACTATGTAGTCAAAAGTGCTAAGTGATGCTTAGTTGATAGACCCTTAAAAAGCCTAGTCAAGGACTAGGCAGGACTAGTCAAACTCGCAGGTACCCCAATTAAAATATAAAAAGTATAAAAATATACATAAAACATGTTTAATTCTTTTAGTAATAAGATGTTTTCGCCACACAAAGTACAAAATTACACATTCTTTGACAAAAATATATTGTTATACATATACTCAAGTATCCATAACATATTCAGTATAATCAACAAAATATGCTTTCAGCCTTTCACAAATGCACAATAACACATACATATATAAATAACATATTACATAATCCATAATACCAATCATGCTTAGAGGCTTTTAAAGAAAAAATCATCAGAAGCAAAGTAACACATACACATAAAAAAAACATAATTGAAATTGTGCATGCTTTTGACGTTTCACAGAAAAAATCCCAAAAGCAAAGTAAGACACACACACATATATACATTATATATATATATAAAATTCACTAAGCATGTTTTCATCATTTCACAAAATAAATCACATAAAAACACACACACATATCTATAATTATATATATACGGAAAGATAAAAGAAAATATATATATATATATATAATAATAATAATAAATGACTAAACTGCCCTCATGCCTAGGCAGAGCAGCTTAATCGCTGACTAGGCACCCTAGTCGGCAAAACTTGTACCTTAAAGGTAGACACCTAAGAATTGCAAAGCCTAGGCGTTTTACTTATGCCTAGGCTGACTAGTCGACATTTTGGACTACATAGGTGTTAAAGAGGAGTCCAATATGGTCCACAATAGTTAACTTATCTAAGTCATTTCCATACCCATGCATACATGTGTCTTTTGTATTTTGTGGAGAGGGCATACATGTCTTTGTACCTAACTTTAGAGGGCTTAATGAAAAGGAGTTTGAGGGGTCGATGGTGGGACTCTCACTCTCTTATTCGTCACATCTTCTTTCTTCCTCATTTCTTTCTCTTTCCTTATTTCTCTGCATTATCCCCTTCTCTCTCTCTAATTTCCTGTCAATTAGGGCCTCCCCTTCGAGGCTTCTTGGGAACCATCGAATTAGAGCACGATCATTCTTGAGACAGTTCGAGCAGGTATCCAAGAATAGAGCGATGTGGGTTTTAGGATTCCCTGTCCCATTGAACTTTACGAACTTCTGAGGGGCGATCGCCAAAGGCTTGTTATCTTGGCCCATGATAAAGTCAAGGATCTCATAGGGCCATCTTTCTCTCTTGACATTCTTAATTTGCCGAGTCACATTTCTCAATTCTTCCTCCAGATTTCGGACCCACTCTTCATACTCACTGGGACGAGGATTTGGGATCACACTTGTTGTTTCCATAATTTTGATGGACTGGACTTTTCTATGTGGAACATCAAAATTACATATTTCCAAGCAGTTTTCATCCATTATTGTATTCTATCATACACACACATAACTACATGGATATGTGCATACATATATGCATATATACAATCTTTTTCTTGAAAAAAAAAATGTACACATATTACCATACCTCCATACCCATATGTTTAGAAGTTTACATGTCATAACCCATCCACCTGCACCCCAACCTATGCGAGAGATGTATCACATATTTATCCTACATGGTTGAGTTTGTGCATTGCGAGGAGTTGAAACAAGAAAAGAAAACAATGACTAGTGGCAGGAGAGGAAAAGAAAAAAGAAAAAAGAAAAAAGAAAAAAGAAAAAATTCATCAACCGTAAGATATGCCTTTGGTCCTTAAATACCATATTTCTTCTCAAACTTCAAATAAAAATAAATGTGGCAAGCCATTTAAACATAAAACTTGTAGGCTAAGCTAGTGCAAGTGAAACTCTACCAAAGAACTTGAATATATCAAATACAAACACCAGTAGAGAAACAAAAGGGTATTTTCAATACTAAAAAAAGAAGTGCTACAAACCACTGAAAGAGATAGAACAATAATATGAAGGCATGTTTCTAGTGTCCCACGATCCACATGTTGGATCAGCCCTGTAGGATAGGTATTTCTATTTGATCCTGACACCAGCTTAATCTGCAGATAATGGATAAAGTAAAACTTATGCTCATTGGTTACCATATCACAATAAATGCCCCAATTAATTGCCTAAAATCAAACCTCATTCAGAAAGTAGATAGCATGGCCATACAAGAGCTCTTGCACTTCTGCATTTCTTGAGCCAGCATACTTTAACCCTACATACAATGGATACGTGCTGAAGTGAACCAAATATATGTGAAAATTTGGATTATCAAATAAAAAAACATTATTCTAATTATTTATTTTCAAATAAACATGTGAACAATATTAGAATAGAGTGAAAAAAAAATGGAAGCTTCTGCATTGATATGCATACACTAAGCCGAAAAGATTTTTTTTTTCAATAACATGCAGTAAACCCATGCCATTTCACCATACTAATTCAGTGTATACTCAGGTCAAACATTAGATAAGATTCAGTTCAACAAATGATAAAACTTATTCTTGGTTCACACGACTTGGATTTTCAAGAAAAGATGAATGAAAATAATATAGTGTATAACAAAGCAACCCACAAGAGTTAAAAAGGCACAAAGCCACTAAGGGCAATAGCACAAATGTACTAAGGCACACACTCAAGATAAAAATATAATTTTATTAATATTGAAATGCACTAGGCAAATGCATAACATCACGAGGGACATAGGTTCCATATATATACAAAGGAGAAGAGCCCTACTAGCCATTGGGACCTCCTTACGGCTAGTTTGGTCCTAATGACCAAACTGCCCCAAATGGGAAGACAAATACAAAAATAATAATACAAAAAAATATTTTACAAGAAGAATCTAAATACAATCTATAATACATATATACATACATGTGTATAGTACACAAACATACTCTCTATCTCTCTCTTGATATATATATATATATATATATATATATATATATATATATATATAACATATAACAGTCTCCCTCAGTG
Source organism: Nuphar pumila (assembly GCF_984573655.1). Classification (NCBI taxonomy): domain Eukaryota; kingdom Viridiplantae; phylum Streptophyta; class Magnoliopsida; order Nymphaeales; family Nymphaeaceae; genus Nuphar; species Nuphar pumila. Next base: position 22,834,189 of record NC_143252.1, on the reverse strand, counting down.
ATATCACAAAAAAATTGTCAAGGAGGAAATGAAAGCGAGGTGTGTATATGTTTACATATATAACATATCTTAACAGTCCCCCGTCAAACTTATAGTGATATCCCCAAAAGTTTGTCGAGAAGAAAATAAAAACAAGGAAAAAAATGCCTTGGCAAAAAAGCCCGTCAATTAATATTCCGAAGTCAAATAGGAAAAAGATATGGTCTTCTTCAAATACTCCTCTCAAACATAATGACAATCCATCTCAACGTTCTTCATCTTCTTGTGAAATGTGGATTGTCGGCAATATAGAAAACATTTTTTTTATCACAACACAATCTTAAAGGCATCATCAAATGCAACCGCATGTCTTCAATTAGTTGCCTCAACCATACAATCTCTGATGTCACAGTAGCCATAGCTTTGTATTAAACTTCAATTGATGACAATGACAACTTTTGTTGCTTCTTACATTTTCACAAAATGAGATAATCATAAAAAAATTATACAAAAACTTGTAGTTGAGCGACCATCATTAGGGTCTCCTCCCAATTGGAATCAGAATAGGCAATTAAATCTAGAGGAAGAAGAGCATAATAAAAGTCCTTTAGAGACAAATTTTTTAAATATATCTAACAATCCTCATCACAATACTTGTATGTACCGTGATGCGAAAATGTTAGAAATGACTCGCCATATGAATTGCATGAGAGATGTCTGGCCGAGTAATTAATAGGTATGTGAGAGCTTTAATCATCTGGAGATAAGGCATTGGATCCTCCAAAGGTGTTTCATCATCAATCTTCATTTTGGCATTAATAACTTTTGGAATATAAACTCTCTTTTGATCATAAATTCTAGACTTGACAATAACCTTAGTTGCAAATTCAATTTTAGTATATAAGTATCCACGACGGGAATGGGCTACCTCAATTCCAAGAAATTATCTAATAAAACCAAGATCAGTCATTTCAAAATTTTCTTTAAGAACATTTTGAATATAATGAACTCTTTATTTGTTTATACCAGTTATGATAATGTCATCCACATATAAAAGTAGGATGACTGCCTGCATTAGAAGACTTCACAAATAACAATGTCAATATAGCAAGATCTATATCCAAGACTTAGCAGAACACTATTGAATTTGTCATACCAGGATTTAGGAGCCGACTTGAAACCATGTAGTTATTTCTTTAGATGAAGAATCTGTACACAAGCATTAGGTTATCCTAGAGATCAAGAAGCAAAAACGAAGAGGCACATTAAAGAAGGAAAACCACTTTGCTTCACTACCAAGAAAGAAAAATATAATACTCTTATGAGGGTCGACCCCTCAAGGTTACACAAGAAGACAAACATTGTTGAGTCTAATCAAAATGCCCTCATAAATAATCTTATGTACAACCAAAGAGAGGGTAGCACCCTGCTAAAAATACATATGGTACACTGTCAAATTACAAAGTCTACAATGTTCAACACTCCCCCTCAAACTTTACAGGATGATAGTGAAATCATCCAAAGTTTGGAGAGAAATGACTGAAAGTGTAGAGGAGCTAAACTCTTGGTAAACACATATGCAATTTTCTCTTTTAAGGCCACATGCTCCAACAATATGATCTCATCTTTATAGGCGTTCCTAGTAAAGTGACAATCAATCTCAATGTGATTTGTCTTTTAATGAAATTTTGGATTCTTAGCAATATGTATAGCACTCATATTGTCACAATACAAGGATGTTCTCTCAGAAACTACTACACCAAATTTTCCCAAGAGCCATCTAATCAAAATAATCTCTGCAGTTACTTGAGTCATAGCTCTATATTCAGCCTCTGCAGTGGACAAGGCAACTCACTCTTGTTTCTTGTTCTTCCAAGATATCAAAGAGCTCCTAAGAAAAATACAGAATCTGATAGTCGAGAGACGATCCTCCAAAATCTGAATTATAATAGGCTCTAATGTTTGTAGACAATGATGTCGAAAAGAACATCCCAAACTGCATAGTATCTTGCATATACCAAATTATTCTAAGTATAGCAACAAGGTGAACTGAAGTAAGTGCACACATAAACTGGCTTACTACATGAATTGCATATGAGATGTCAGATCTAATGATAGTCAAGTATATTAGACTACCCACAAGTTTCCCATACACCAAGATCTTCAAGCATCTTACCATCTGGTGCTCTCAACTTAACAATTGCCTCCATTGGGGCAGTAACTTTTCTTGAGTCATCAGCTAGTCAGGCCTTCATCACAAGATCTATTACATACTTGTGTTGTGACAAATAGAGTCATCTCCTTAAGTATGCAACTTTCAATCCCAGGAAGTACTTCAAATTTCCTAGGTCCTTCATTTCAAATATGTTGGCCAGCCTATTCTTAGTATCAACAATCTACTGCTCATCGTCCCGTATGATGATTATACCATCAACATACAAAAGCAAATATTTGAGGATGCAAACAAAGCAGGGTCATGATTAATCTGTTCAAATCCTTCATAGCCATGCTGAACTTCTCAAACCAAGCACGAAGTGCTTGCTTAAGCCTATATAGAGCTTGCTTCAATATGCAAGGAGTTTCATATATACCTTATCCAAATCACCATTCAAGAATGCATTCTTTACATCCAACTGCCAAAGATTCTATTGCCTTATTACAGTCACTGCAAGCAATGTCTGTATGGTAGACATGTGAGCAACTGTGGCAAACATTTTAGCAAAGTCAATCCCAAACTGCTGGCTATATCCCTTGGCAACTAATCTGGCCTTATAGCTCTCTTTTAATTGATCCATTGGCCATAGTCTTTATCTTATACACCCACTTGCAAGCAACCACATTTTTTCTTGGTGGGAGTTGCACAAGATCCCAAGCATGCATTCTTTCAAGAGCCTCTAGCTCCTCATCCATTGCACATTGCCACTCCTCTTTAGAAGTTGCCTTTGCATAACTAGGATCGACATAAGAATAAATTAGAACTAAGAAGACACGATGTTGAGGAGTAAAAGATGTTAAAATATATGTATGCATACATATATATATATATATATTATGTTATAAACTATTTTGAAATAGGTAATGCCCTTCAGGGGCATTTTCATCTTTTTCCCTCATTGTAATAAGTATTGTCCACTAGGGACAATTTTGTACTTTTCTTTCATTTTTTTTTCGGTCATTTTTTGTTTATGAAGAGGCGCTTTGGTCCTTTGTACCAAAGAGCTGTTAAGAGTCCCCAACGGTCATAAATATGATGGTTGGATGCTTCCAATAGCTCTATTTTGGGAGCTCCCTTCTCTCTTGTATCCTATAAATAGGGGACTTCTTGTCCCTATTTCTTAATGCTTTTCTTAAGCATTTTCTGTGGAATAAAGATATATTTTTTATGTTGTTGTATTGATCTTTTTGACACTTTGAAGTCTTGTGTATGCAATTTGTGCTTGTGTAGTTCCTTAGTGCGCTGTTGTGTTGTCCTATATTGGGCTTATAGTAGTGTTTGCGCACTTTGTTTTGTATTTCCGTATATTTCATTACAAGGTATTAGAGCCATAGTGCTCTTGGACTTGTAGAGGTGACCATCAAAGTGTTCATGTGTTCATCACGTGTTCTTCTACATCTATCATCTTTCTTCTCTCCTTCAAAATGGAGCATGAATACAAGATCTCTCCTTCAAACTTAATGGAATAAACTACATGATGTTGGCTTCCACTATGGAGAACAATCTTAAAGGAAAAAAACATTGGGGATACGTAATGGGCACTATTCCTGAGCCTCAACTTGTGTTTACCAAGAAGGTAGGAGATGAAGTTAAATCTCTTGATCGAGATGATTGTGCTAAAGGCATTTGTGATTACCAATCTAAAGTAGAAGATTGGGAGAGTAATCATGCAAGAATTCTTGCATAGTTTATAAACAATGTTGACATCAAAATATGTGCCAACATTGTTAAGTTTAGGAAGGTCAATGAAGTTTGGTCATTTATGAAAGGTATGTATACGCAAAAGGATATTGCAAGACAATATTTCTAGAAAGAGAAGATTTAAACTACCAAACAAGGGGCCATGAGTGTTCGTGATTATTTTAATGCCCTATCCTTCTTATGGGATGAGTTGACAATTCTTGAGCCTAAATGGTTTGCTATGAAAGACAAGTTAAAACGAGAACAAATGGAGAGAAACCACTTTTTCCAATTTCTACATGGTCTACGCCCTGAATACGAGCAAGTTAGATCTTTCTCTTTCCATAGATTTACTCCTCTTCCCCTAGAAAATGCAGTTGCCAAAATATGCCAAGAAGAAACTAATCTTGGTATGTCTAAACGATGAGAGAATGAAGTGTTGGAAGTATCTAAGCTTGACAACCACGTGAAGTCTTACAAGACTCCACGCTTTAGGAGGCAAAATAACTTTGGTGGTGGTAGAAAAACTATTTGCCACTATTGTAATGAGTCAGGACACATAAAGCCCAATTGTCCTAAGTTCAATGGTACTTTCAAGTACAAAGTGCCTTTCATTGAAGAATCCACACCCAAGACGGAGGAGTCAAGCAAAAGAGGATACTTTAAAGATGCAATTTTTTTTCAACTATCAGAGGCACCTCAACAAATACTCAAATCATCATCTATATATGGTACTATTGTTGCTTCTTTTGCTCCTCCAGGTATGTGTTCTTGCATTCTTGATTCAGGAGCCATTTAAAAATTGAAAGCATTGGGATTTTAAATGCAAAAACTTCTCAAAAATTCCTTGTTCCAAAAATAAAAGTTGTTCTTAACTTAATTTAAATATTTTTTCAGTTTCTCAAATTTCTAATTATGGATGTGAAAATTATTTCTCATCAAAAGGTTGCACCGTGCAGAATCTCCAGTACGGGAAACAGATTGGGCAAGAAACTAGAAGAGGAGATCTTTATTACATGGATTTTTTATCTATTCCTTCTAAGTTATTTTGTAATTATGTCCAAGAAAAGGATATTGAAATATGGCATAATAGAATAGTACATCCTAGTTTTTCAAGATGTATCTATTCTCATTTGTAGATACCTATGTCACACAGATACTCTATTTGAACCTCTGCACCCATGTCGACAAGCATGTCCCCGTGTTGACCTATGTTGTCAAAGGCGCGCCTAGGCGCCCACCTAGGCGCTGGGCGTCACCCAGCTCGACTAGGCGAGCTACCTAGTCGGTTTAGTATATATATTGTTTATACATATATATTGAACTATTTATGTATATATTGTCGAGTATATATATATATATATATATATATATATATATATATATATATATATAACAGTTATATATTTTATATATGTTTTGTTTATCTACTTTATTGATAATAATTGTTTGTTTTGAAATTTTTAGTTAGAACAATGGAAGATGCAAACCCAAGTAATATTAATTGTTTGTTCAATGTTTAATGTCATTCACTCTTATGTTTTGACCCTTTAATATTAATTGTTATGCTTCATGCATGCTTTATTAATCCCAATATTATGTAGTTTATCTTTTTCTACATTGTTGTTCTTAATTTTTTTGCCCGCCTAGTCGGCCTTTTCGAAGGTCCACCGACTAGCCCCGCCTAGCGCTTTTGACAACATAGGTGTCGACACGAGTCAACATTTGGACACGCCATTTTACACTCCATACATACAAGTTTGTATTCAACTTATAATTTATAATTATATTTTCAGTTTATAACTTTACATTTCAATTTATAACTTTACATTTTCAGTATATAATATATATTTTACATATAGCATATATATAGATTATATTCAGTTTATTTTGAATTTCTTTTGTATTTATGTTATATTTAATATATATAACCGTGTCTCAGTACCCATATTTTTTGGAATTGTCGTGTCGTACCCTCCGTACTTGTACCCATACCGGCACCCGCACCCAGGTGACATAGCCGAAGACTTGTTGGAATTAAAAATATATTACTTGTAATGATTGTATCTTTGGAAAAATGAAATATATCCCCTTCCCTCAAAGAACATTTATTTCAAAAGGACCTTTTGAGTAGGTGCATTCAGATGTATGGGGACCCTCTCCGGTCATATCAAAGGGCAGTTACTCTTATTATGTTGTTTTCATTTATGACTTCAGAAGATACGCATGGGTCTAATTCCTTAATTTAAAATAAAATGCTTTTCCTTCTTTGAAGAATTTCATATGATGGTCAAAAATCAATTTCAAAGTAATATTTTTATCCTTAGATCCAACTCGACTGGGGAATATATGTCAAAGGAGTTTCAAAATTATTTTAAAAAAATGGTATTTGTCATCAAAGATCGTGCCCTAAAACTCCTCAACAAAAATGCTTGGTGGAAAGAAAGCATAAACATATTATGAAAACCGCTAGAACCTTACTTGTTTCTAAAAAGATTCCTATAAAGTTTTGGACCGAAGCCGTTTTAACTTCAACATATTTAATAAATAGAATGACTTCTTCGCCTTTGTAAAATACTTCTCCATTTGAAAAATTATTCAAAATGCCACCCAATTTCAAAACATTACATATTTTTTGTTGTAAATGCTTTGTACTTTCTCACAAGAATGCTAAACTGTCTCCAAAGGCAATTGAATGTGTCTTTATGGGGTATGGTGAAACACATAAAGGATATAGATGTTTCAATTCTAAGAATAACAAACTCTATTTGTTCAAGGATGTAACTTTCTTAGAAAAAGAAAATGGTTTTGATAAAGAAAGTAACAAAGACGTACACTAAAGTTTCTTGTTTGATTTTTTGCCAAGGCATGAAGTTGATTCTCATGAATGAAATGACTCTGAATTAAGTTATAATATCTCTTCGAATGATAACAATACTTCCATGTATGATCAAAATCCCGATAATGGTAATTTAGAACTATTTCACAATATTGAAAATTTATTCGAGAATCCCTCTCAAAATATTCAAGTTTATACCTAGCATAGTCAAGAAACCAAACAAAGGCTTATGAAAGATACTCTCAAGACCCTTCGTTAAATGAAATACCTAGTCAAGATTTGTCAAATAGAGACACCACACTTGGGAAATCCGATAGGACTTCCATTTCACCTAATAGGTTTGAATCCTTCTCACCAAACTACAAAACATGTCTTCTAACTATTCATTCCTATCATGAACCCTCTACAAAAACGTTTAAGGTTATGGGATTTTGGTTCTTCTAGCTCGGAGAAACTTTTTTAAAGCACTAGGTTGCCTATCACTCCCACGTCTACTATATTGGAGTAATGTAGGTTAATTACCTATGTTATCATTATTCTCACTATCCTGGGCATTGATTTGAGGTTCCTCACCAAAAACATTCATAAGATTCTTAATGGCATCATTATGATTACTTTCAATATTACAATCTTTAGGTAACAAATCCAAAAGAAAAGAGTTTAATGTTTTCATAGGTACATCAGAGTAAAAAAAAAAATTCTTTTCAATAAGAGAAACATGTTGAGAGACATAAAGTGTACTATTTTTAGGATCATAGCACCTAAATCCTTTTTTATTTTCAATGTAACCAAGAAAAACATAAAGTATAGCTCTTGGGGAAAGTTTATCATTTTTTATTAGTCAAAACAAAACATTTACAACCAAATACTCTCAATCTTGAGTAGTCAAAGGCTTTTTTGTAAAACTTTTCAACAAGAGACACATTTTGTAATGTTGTACAGGGCATTCTATTAATAAGATAAACTGTGATAAGGAAGGTTTCAACCCAAACAAAATTGTTTGTACTGGATTTGAAATAAAAAGGGTAAAAATCAATGCAAAGAAGAAAATCGATGAGACACCCTTGAAAGACCCCACTCCTTATCGGTAGATGATAGGGCCCTTACCTATTTAACGATCACCTAGCCTGGCATTTCTCATGCAGTGCATACAACAAGCCAGTTTCAACATTCTCCTAAGTGTTGTCATGCACATTATTAGATATTTACAAAATTCTGTCTTTAAAGGAATTTTTTTTGTCTTCTTCTCTACTTGAATTAGTTGCAAAAGACCCTAATGATGGATCATGAACTACAGGTTTTTGTGTGTTTATAGGTGATTCGTTGGTGTCTTGAAAATGCAAGAAACAACAAAAGGTGTTTCTATCGTCAATAGAGGTTGAGTATCGAGCAAAGGGCAACAATATTTCATGTGTTTGGAGTAATTCAGTAAAATCGACATGGAGTGCTCATGTCCACAAACAAATCATGTGTTTACCAGAAGTTTGTCTTCAAGAAGAAAAATATTGAAAAACATGTCACTTCATATCACAAATTAAAATTTTAAAGTATGCACAATGTAAAGGACATTAACTTTGAGTGTCTTTATTTTCATAATGAATTAAAATGTTGAAACCATGGTTGTTCGTATCGTATGTATCATTACTTTTTTATATAACGATACAATATACATTACATATCTCAATACGAGTATGTATCATACCCTTATTGGGTGTATCGTATGATACACCCGTGTATCGACGTGTATCGTACGATACACCCCATATCGTACGATACGGGTTTGGCACACTGAAAAAGACCTGAAACTCGATCTTTTTCATTTTGGGTTTAAAAGCGCGTTTAAGGGCCAGCTTCTACATATGAGTAGAGGTTGTTGGAAGGGAATCCACTCACCCTAGGTTCCGTGAGATCGATTTGGGGTTTGATTCGCGTGCAAGGAAGAAGACTTTTGAGATTTTCTTAAGAGTGCATTTTCACCCATTTTTTCACCCAAGGAAGTGGGTTAAGGTAAAAAATTCTTATTCTTCGCTTGTTATTGAGTGTTTTGGGGGGAAGATGGCATCGAAAGATCCAACATAGAAATGACTCAAATAGCGAGTGAAAACCGATTGAGAATCAAATGCAACTATTACAAAAATAGTTTTTTGAGTGGTATCTCTCGGTTGAAGCATCATTTAGCCAGGAAAAATCATAATGTGTACGTATGCACGTCAAACGAATTATCAAATGTCGTAAAATGGTAATGCCAGCAATTACTTGATGATTTGAGAGAGAAAAGACAAGAGAGATGAATGAGGCATAAATGTGGTACGAGGAGCCCTTGGAGAATGTATATTACGAAGATGAGCTCCCTACTTTTGATCCTACAACACATAGCATAGGATCAAAAGTAAGAAGTTCTGCAGCGAAGGGGAAATGTGTGGTTGGTGCCGGTAGTAATATTGCGGCTGCCGGAACAGGCACAAAAAGAAGAGGTGGAGAAAAAAGAGGAGCAAGAGCGAGTTCTTCGAGAGGAGGACTAGGAGGTAGAGCTAGAGGCTTTATTAAGAGTTTTTTTTCCTCCTAAGATTGCTCCTGGGGCGCAGCCCAACATTCATACTGCTATGACTCCTCAGCATTTAATCGAACAAGCACATGTCACGGTTCAAAGATGGCTTTATGATGGTTGCATTCCTTTCAATGTGGCAATTTTTTTTCAGTTTTAGGTCATGGCAGATGCATAACCAATATCGGGTCGGGATACAAGATGCCTTTATATTATTCTTTAAGAGGAAAGATTTTAGATGCTAATGTGAAAGAAGTGAAGGCATATTATGATGAGATGAGGCAGTCACGGAGAGAGAGACTAGTTGTAGCATCATGATAGATGGGTAGACATCTAGAAAGTCGAAGACCTTAATAAATATTCTTATTTATTGCCCTAAAGGAATGCTTACAATTTCTTGTCAAGAATCTTCTTCTTGGCATTGGAAGTATCTTTCTAAAGCACTTTGTGGGTGATCTTCAATACGACGAGCATAGGTTTGTAAATTATCGTGAGGTAGTTCCACATTGTCAAGACTCTTATATTCTCATTTGCCTCATGAATGTTTTGACTCTCATGAATATATTCACTCTTGTCATTGACAAGGTCAAAGAGGAACGAATAATCACAACTTTCTTGGATATTCTCTTTGGTAAACCCTCTTTCATTTTCAAGAAACGTAACATTTCTAGAAACATATAACTTGTTTCTTTCAATGTCAAAACACCCATATCCTTTTTTATTTTCGGCATAGCCTAAAAACACACAATGAATGGCTTTAGGGGAGAGTTTATCATTTTTGTTGGTAAGAACAAAGCATTTGCTCCCGAAAACCCTCAATCTTTTGTAATTGGGAGACATTTTACAAAGTTTTTCAATAGGAGAAATGTTTTCAATATTTTTTGAAGGCATTCTATTAATCAAGTAGATTGTTGTAAGGGTAGCTTCAGCCCAAAAAAAAATCGAAACAATTCCAGACACTAGAAGAGTTCTAATGGTTTCAATAATGTGCATATGCTTTCTTTCAGCAAGACCATTTTGTTGAAGGGTATAGCGACATGATTTTTGATGTACAATTCCATTTGAGCCAAGATAATTTTTAAATTCTTTTGACACAAATTCTCCCCCAGAATCAGTTCTAAAAATTTGGATATTGGTTTTAAATTGATTTTGTATATAACTATGTATTTTTTTAAAACAATCAAATACTTCAGATTTGTGCTATAATCGTCCACAAACACAACATAATAAGAAACGACTCCTTTGGATATAACCGGTGCAGGTCCCCACACATCCGAATTGCACAAGTTCAAATGGATTCTTAGTTATAAGATGTCTTATTCGGTAAAGACTTCATTTTGCCAAGAATGCAATCTTCACATACAAAATTTTCTTTTTTACAATTTGAAAGAAATAGAAATAATTGTAATTTGGTCACACTAGGATGTCCTAGTCTTTTGTGTCAAATTCCTATATCTTTCTTTTCCACAAAATTACAAAAAGGTTGTTTTGGCAATTCAAGATTGTCCATAACATAAAGGTCTCCTCTTCTATGGCCTTGCCCAATCGGCCTCCCAGACTAGAGATCTTGTATTAGACAATCATTAGATGAGAAAAATATTTTACAACCATAGTCCGCAATTTGAGAAACCGATAGGAGGTTTAAATTTAATTTTGGTACTACTCTAATATTTAGTATGCGAAATATATGTGTTTTTTGATAAATACCAAAACTTTTGATTTTTAAAGTGGTGCCATCGGCAGTAGAAACACAAGAATCATTTGAGTTAAAATTGCATTCAGACAATATAGACTCATTAGGGGTCATATGAAATGAAGCACCAAAATCTAAGATCCAAGAGGTCTTACCATGGTTGTCGTTGGTCGATACGGCCGCTCCCGAATACGAGAAAGATTGAGCTTTGAACATAGGTTGCAAAGCCTCCATCAATTGAGCTAAGGAGAGTGAACCGATGCATTTGGAGTCGTCTACTTCACTCATTTCCACCAAAGCCACTTTTTTATCTTTTTTATAATCCTCCTTTCTTTTGGCACAAAAAGGTTTGATGTGTCCCGGTTCATAGCAATGGTAGCAAATAATTTTTTCACCTTTCTTTGACTCATGATCACCCATTTTTTCATAGTTGTTGGGGTTTCTTTCATTCTCATTTCTTATAAAATGAGGTGGTTTATAACTCTTCGTATGGTTTCCGGGCTTTGACATAGCAAGCACGGATTCTTCATCCTTAGAAGTGGATGGCCTTTTCAACCTATTCTCTTCCATACTTAATTCTTCAAGAGTCTCAACTATGGAAGGAACACCTCCTCTATGAAGTAAAGCGGACTTAGTTCCTTCAAATTCGGGCTTAAGCCCATTTATGAATTGATAAAAATGTTCTGCTTTGATTTGATTTTCGCGGAGCTCAACATCTTGTGGGCAATGCCACTTTGGCTCAAGAAGAGCCAATTCATCCCAAAGGAGAGAGAGAGCATTGTAGTATTCTCTTATGCTCATCTCCCCTTGAGTCATAGTCCTCACTTTATTTTGGACATTACATATATGCGTAATATCCTTAGGACTATACATGTCTTTAAGATATTTCCAAGCATCACTAGCAAAGTCAAACTTGGCCAAACTAGAACATTTGTAAATGTCCACACTATTGATGAGTCATCCAATGATTTTAGAATGACCCATCCTCCATTCTTTCCATCTTTTCTTATATTCGAAAACGGTTTTAGTCATTTCCTCTCCTTGAAGCGCAATTTCTTTTTCATTTTTCAACTTTGTAAGGATGAGCTTAGGCTCTTTGTCGATGCCGTCAACCAACCTCCAAACCCTTTTTCCCATATCTTATGTTTTACTATGAATGCCCACATCACATAGTTGGTGTCATTTAAGAGTATGGGAATGGAGACAATTACTTCCCTTTCATTCTCCATTTACAACAAGCCAAAATAAAACACAAGATAAGATGAGAAAGAGTGGAAGAAAGAAGAAGAAAGTGATACAAGGCCTTTTTTGGAGATGGACCGCTTCCCGATGCAACGATCAAAATTTTTTAAAGTTAAGATCCTACTTTTGATCACGACCTTCTTTTTAACAAACGTCCTTTGGAAAACCAAAGCTCTGATACCATGTAATAAAGTGGATTGAATCCGATACACATGCAAAAACATGCAAGAGCACTCTTTCAATCAAGTGGAATGCTTGATTGAATCACCGAACCACCCACACAAGGGTCTAACAAATTAATACTGCATATATTCACTCAAGAGAGTGTGTTGAAAATACAAGGCCTTCAAGGCCAATTTATAGAGCAAGAGAGGGCTGTTGGGGCAGCCCAATGTGACTGTTGGGCTGCTCCCAGTTAGAATTCTAACCGTTGGGAGCAACTCCAACATTCATATTGGAGATGCTCCCAATGACCCAAAAAACAATAAAATGCAAAAGACAAAAAAACAAAAAAGAAATAGAAATAAAACAAAAAATAAAAAGAGTTCCCTATTGGGCTGACGGCTATTACAGTGAAAGTACCGAAATACCCTTGATGGGTATTTCGGTTTACAACCTTTAAACATACATATATGTATATGTATACATATATACATATACATATATGTATATGCATACTATAACATATCTTAAGAGACGAAAACCCCATGTATCTTGGGGACGATGTAGATATCGAAGAAGGAGAAAAAGAAGATAACAACGATGATTATGATTATTGATGGATCAGGTATTCATATTTTATTAAAAAACTTGTTCTTGTGAGATGCTTTTGTTTATATAATATGAAAGTATGACTCTTGTGGTATATAATAGACATAAATGCTTCATAATGTGATTTTATGTATGTAGTTTGTGCAATTCATCATTATTTTATGTCATATGATTTTTTTAGATTTTTTACTAAATTTTTCTGATTTTTCTTGATTTGTTTTAGATTTTTTTGAATTTTTTATTAAAAATTTACGATACGTTTACGATACAATACAATACGATACAGTGTTACTATTGGGTCGACCAATACGAGTAACAATATGCTACTTACAACCTTGGTTGAAACTAACCATCTGAAGTGTCTGAACACATAAATGCACACATATACATGCAAAATATATGAGAGAAAGCCATCAATTTCATGAGACACCTTGTGGCATTACTATCTCACAAGCTAATCATTTCAAGAACGTGTGATTTCACAGACACACACATGCACAAAACACAGAAAAAATCTAAGCTGGTTTCAAGCTTAAACCTACAATATTTCATTATAGCAAAGCCTTTGACTTGCAGAGATCCAATAACAGAAATCACACACGCCCATGGCTTTGATTTGCACAAATCCAAACATGAAGAATAAGAGTCCAAAGCACACATGCACCCATGCACACACATACGCACACGAGCCAAAGGTGATACCAAGCTATCATGATTTTTCAAAGCCGTAATACTTTTTTTTCTATTGAGAAAAAAGGTCAACAGCTCAAATTGCATTAAGGAAACCATGTTCCAAATTGTCATAGTTCATCACTACTCAACATTATTGAAAGGGTATTTTATTATTTGTTTTTCTTTTGTCACTTGACTGGCCAAAAAGAAAAAGGATTAGCAAATAACTCAATGTGATACATAAGTATATGATATAGCACTTAATGATCCTCATCCATAGGTAATGTGCAGAGAGAGAGAGAGAGATTGTGTCATGGCACATATGTACACTGATGCATGCAATGCAAATGAGTAGAGGGACAGTGTATGTGGTCAGCTTCAGAATAGATGATAAAACAACTGGCCATAAAGCACACTAGGCCAAACTAACATAAAAAAAATTACTTAGGAAATCACTCTGGCTGACGAATCACACTAGTAGTTCTCCAACATAAAACCCAAATAGAATAAAGACTCAAAAAACAGATATCATTTCCAACTCTTCAATCAAATGGAAGACGTAAGCCTAACTACACGTAAGGGATAATGACCTAGTGAAACACATGCAGCAGTCAGAATATTCACATAGGCTTGTGCTAATGCTCCAACATCTGCATCATCATTGTCAGTCATGTCAGCATTCAGGTACATCAGACCATTCTTTATAATTCCTGGAATCTGAGAATCAATCCATGCTTGACTTGGGCACACACTGCAAGCAGCATTACACACAATTTAATATTTCTTCCAACTGCATCAGAGTTAACTGTAAAATTTCAAAGTACAAAGAGCTTACTTGGTCCACATTATCAAATTACGAGCAAGAACACGTAACATAAGGAAATCGGGCCTCACATATCGCAAATCAAAGTAAGTTTGAGGAATCACAAGTCGTGAAGCTACCACCTCTGAGTCAGTCTGACAAGTTCAGAGAAGTTATTTGCATGATTCCAGAAAACAAAAAAAGAACATTTAGAAACTACAATTTCTTGACACAAAATATTAGTCTTGAAAATATTATACCTTCAGGAACATCAATGCCAGCGCGATGGTGGCCCCCGGAGAAGTAACATCAACATTTACAAGTGCTTCATCCATGGCCTACATAATACGCGATCGTCAAGAATGGTATCATTTACATTTATCATAATAGCATAATGTAACATCCTTTAAAAAAAACACAAAGTTTAGCATTTAGAATGACGGTCAGAGCCATAATAATAAAGTTTAAAGCAACAATTTGTTGATGTTGAATTTCTCGTGATATTTTTAATATTTTCTTCATGTTTTAATCTGGAAAAATACATAAAAATTTACTGAAATGTATATTGTCACTTCATTACCTTAATCTATTAGCATTAACTACATTTTACTTAGCATGCATGTCCCTTATCGATGCAACAGCACCCGACACACCACAACACTTCATGGACACAGTTGAACCAATGGGGGACGTGGTCAACATCATATCCCTAATTTTATCTATCTTCTTTGCGTTCCTTTTCAGTAAATCCAATTTTCACCAAGCAGTCCTTGAACAACTTTCTGAGTACATATTCTTGGAGGGTAGTTATTTCGTGGTTCATCAATTTGGAGTAGTTGTTTCATCATCTTTCGATGCAGGTAACTTTCCTTGGCTTCTTGACTCTGATGCTTCTTTTCATATGACCCCAAATGATAATACCTTATCCGAATGTTTCAAAAATAATTCAAGTGTGTCAAGAGTTTTTACAACTGATGAAACCTCTCTTGAAACAAAAGGAAAAGAAAATTTTGAAAGGATTCATAAAAATAAGAAATTTTTTATTTCAAAAATTAGATATATTCCTAAACTAAATTTAAATCTTTTATCGGTTTCTCAAATATCTTATTATGGATGTAATGTCTCATTTTCTTCTCATGGTTGTTGGGTACAGGATCGCCATTCAGGAAAGTTGTTTGGGGAAGGCCATAGAGAAGGAGGACTCTATTACATGGATTTTTTGGAATTGCCTAAGAATGTTTTCTATTATAATATTCAGAAAATAGAGTTGAAATTGTGGCACAAAATACTTGGTCATCCTCATATGGCCAAAATCCAACATTTTCCTGATCTTGAAAAATTTTGTAATTATAAAAAATTTACTTATAAATATTGTATTCTTAGCAAAATAAAAAGATTATCATTTCATGATAGAACCTTTGTTTCTTTCAGACCACTTGAATTAGTAGATTCGGATGTTTGGGGGTCTTGCACCAATTATTTCGAGAGGTGGATTTACATATTATGTCATCTTTGTTGATGATTTTTCTAGGCATACTTGGATTTACTTCCTTAAACATAAATCGGAAGTCTTTTCATACTTTTAAACACTTCATAACATGGTTAAAAACAGATTTCAAAATGATATATCTATTTTTCGCACAGATTCAGGAGAAAAATTTATGTCCAAAGAATTTAAAAACTATCTAAGTTTACATGGCATTACACATCAAAGGTCTTGTCCATACACACCGCAACAAAATGGACTGGCCGAACGTAAACATCGATATTATTGAGATTTGAAAATTTGGTACATTGTAGGCCATTGATTTTTCATCCCTCACAAAATCTGAGATAAACGTCAAAAAAACATGATCCAAAGGTCAGTTTCTACTAACCTTAATATGTAGATCACATCTGAAGGGTCAATTGCATAAAAAAAACTGAAAAAAACAAAAATATTACATTTGCTCACTAGGGAGTTCCTTACCCACAAGGGTAGCAAACATTACCCCTACATATATAATGTTTTAGGTTCAATATTATGTAATTTTATGAATTTTGTGATGTGTTCCATTGAATTACACATTTCGTTCATAGTTACAATCATATATTTGTTATTAAATTTAACTATTTATTATAATACTTTTACTTTTGTTGATGTTTTATTTTTTTGGTCCCGCCTAGGTCCTAACTAGCGCTTTTGACAACTAAGGAATGAGCTCAAGCAAGCATAAGAGCAACAAAACAAGGAATTGTTTCTTCGTGAAAAAGGAACAGTGATGATATGTCCACTTAAAATTTTCCAATGATGAGAAATTCTTGATGGCAATTTTACATGTTCGATGACATATTATTAGTCGGACAAAAGAAAGATTGATGAGCTCAAGGCACAATTGAATTTTGCAGTTGAGATGAAAGATTTTGGTTGGTCAAAGCATATACTTGAAATGAACATAGCAGGGGATAGACAAATGGGAACATTATCAATATCACAAAAGAGTTTTCTAGAAAAGGCGCTTAATAAGTTCAGTATCTGCAAAGCAAAAATGGTTAAGACACCACAAGCAGAACACTTGTTGCCTTCCAATGATTTCCCTTTAACAAAAGAAGAAATGAAGAGTTGATTTGAGCAGTTGGGATAATGGCAGTTTGGCCAGAATAATTAGCATCATATCCTTCATCTTTTTTATGATCTTAAGTGTTTATTTTATATTCGTTTCCATGTTCTTTCTTTTAAAATTTGTCGTTGAATTATATTTCATTTTTTAACCTAACTTCATTATTAAAATTTTAAATCATAATGATTCAAAATTGTTGTTCAAGAATTTTCACTTAAGATGGCATGTTTTATTGCCTTAGATAAGAAATTTGAATTTTACATAATTACACAGACACATGTATGTATATAAGCATGCATGCATGACTATGTCCCTGTGTCATAGGTTTACATAACTCTTGTGAAGTACCAAGCATGTTCCTCTCCTGAATCGTACCATATCTGTGTGTATGTGATGTAGATGATGGTAATCGGCAGAGAGCGCAACAGAGAGAGAGAGAGAGAGATCTATACAACAGCTTTGTTTTCCTTATTATTCTTATGATAAAATGTAAATACTGCAATATATTCAATGTTACATATAAACAAAAATATCATGATATATTTAACATTTAAAATGGATGTAAAATACAGCAATAATTTCAAAAATTGCAAAAAATTGTCACTATGGTTAGAACCAACAAAAGAAAGTCTTAAATTTTAGGATGAACATCTTATGGAACCTGTGTAGCACTGCAATTGGGTTCACCTGGCCGAGGAAGATTTAGTCTTTCCTGCAACAGTATTAGGTGAAAAGAGAAATTCAGCATATAGATGATTATTCAGATACTAGATAAAAGGAAGCAGGAAAGAATGAAACACATACAGTGTACGGCTTTCTACCACCATAAATATATCGGAAAAGCTGCTGCACACAAGAGTCCATATGACCAGAAGCATCTGCCCCACAACCTTGATGAATATCAAGAATTAGTTCATACAACAATTCACAGATTATAACAGAACTAATGCTGCAATACTTGACATGAGCCAGAAACCAGTTAGAAGTAAGAAAATTTGTCAAAATCAGATTGGGTCACTAAATGAAAGGAAAATTGATAAAAAAAAAAATTTAATATTACAAAAACTATATGAAAACTACTAAATAAGAAATTAAGGATGCACAATGAGATGAGCATTCCTGAAAAACTCAGGCTCAGCTTGACTAAGCTCGGGTTGAGCTTCTTTTATTAAAGAGTCTGAGCTCAAACCCAGATTGGGGCCAACTTAGTTATACAAGCTGAGCTTGAGCTTAGGCTTGTGAAAGTTGATCAAGCTCGTGGGCTCATTTAAATTTTTCTTAATGCATGTAGTCATATTTAACAATGACATGCTTTTATATTGCAAAAGAGTCGACAACTAAAGTCCTAACCTTTCTAGTAGGATGTTATCTTGTATAAGAGAGGTTGCAGGATCCAATCCTGCCTCTCTTTTCATTTAAAAATCTTTTAGACCATTTATTTTTAGTTAACATATTTACTGCTCAAGCCAACCTTGACTCAAGGCTCAAATGTGGCTCACATGTAATCGGCCAAGCTCAAACAGCCTAGGCTCAAGTCTGACTCGGCCCATGTTCAGCTTTAATAGCAATAGTGCACCTTATTTTTTTAAAATCATGCTTGAAATGTAAATTATTCAAACAATTCTTATACTGTTAAAAGATGCATAGCTCATGCGAAATTTTGAAGAGACAGACAATCATGTACATTCAGAGTTTCTCTTAAAATACAAAATCCCCCTAGGGCTATCAAATGGAAAGAAAAAAAAACCTAAAATCTTGGATAACAAAACAATTAGTAATATTCAATTTTGTATTATTAGAAAATTCAATTTATAGAAACAAAAAAACAGATATAAAGCATGGAAAGAGATCTTTCAAAATAGATGAATGTCCCAAAAGATTATTTCAATAACAGTTAAAATCATAATTATTAAAAGGATAATGAAGCATAAAAAATACGGACTTAAATGGGCACAAACTATAACCTGAGAAAGAAATCAAATTTCAACTCTCAAGTGAAAAAACTAGTCATGCAGAGGCTCTTATTTCCACTACTTGTCCCCCTTTTCTCTTTAAGGTAAGATGAACTGAGTAAATAGGATCAGATATTTAGAAATTAGTTGGGATTGCTAAAGATGTGCTAATCCAATCCAGCACCAATAACATTGGTATAGCACAACGAGATTACCTAGACATACTAGCCCCAGTGCACATCCTGCAGCAACTGCATAACCCTCTCTTTCAAGGACATTATCGCCAGAACTTCTGCGCCCTATCTCACCCTTTGTGATAACAAAAAGCACAACCTCAGACAAGTCTAGACCTCAAAAGAAAAACATACCAATTACAATACCATAGCTCTTCAAACAACATGATCCACAAGACATGCAAAGGCATTCCATGCAAGAAAGAACATAACAGTTAACAACAAAATAAACCAAAGGATAACATAATGGATCATCAGGATAAACCCTTTTCCTGATAATAGGTGAAGAAAATACTTACTATTATTTAAAATGCTGAATCCTCGCTAATCTTGATTACTTTTGAGGTGATAATATAGTAAGTAGTAAGACAAACTACGAACTTAAGATTGTATGAAGACAAATTTCGTAACTTAATTAGGTTTTTTCCATAGTAATCCCCATCTCATGGGTGATAGTCAGGTTCATTCCTGTCTTGTTGCTTTTCCAAAATTCATCCGTAACCTTTTGGACATCAGGGCCATTATGTCTTGTTGTCAACCTGCTTCTGAACTAACCATGGAAAATCATCGACTATGGTTAAGTTGTCATCAAAATGACCAGCAATTTCAGCCCCTGAACCCACTCCTTTCATTCTGTCTCAAGACTCTCAACTCACAACCCACCCCTTTCATGACTTAGTCCCAATTGATCAGCAGCATCTTTCAGGCTTCCCCTCATTGCAACACCTCAGCATCTCTCTCTCTCTCTCTCTCTCTCTCTCTCTCTCTCTCTCTCTCTCTCTCTCTCTCTCTCTCTCTCTCTCTCTCTATATATATATATATATATATATATATATATATATATATATATATATATATATATGAAATCCAATTCCATAGATGTTGTTCCACTATGGGTCAAGGAACCTGGATTTTCATGCAAAATGTTTGACTTGAATAGCGTGGATTCCTTTGCTTACACCCACCTTTTGGAGGATTGGGTTGCTACTAATTGTTTGGTGGAAGGTGAGGCAATTCATGAGCATGTTTTGAAGAGTAGGGAATGCATGGACTTGCTTTCACAGAAGACTGACACTAATACTAACATGAAACGAGTGAATTTTGTGGACACCCACCAAATGTTTGTATAAATGCATAAGAGAAATTTTATCTTGTGGATCACCCTTGGTTCAGGAGCATATTTAGGGTGTTGTTTTCATACAGGTGGGTTACTGTAATTGAGCCTTTTAAAGGAGAGGTACCAGATTAACATGTTTGTTACAAAGCTTTGTTGAATTTGGAGTTTGTCGAGGGTGGTGGACGTATCCTTTAGGCTTGTTAGGCTGGGCTAGGGGTGCAAACAAATCAAATTTAGTTGGATCTTTGATGAAAATCCAACAGGTTTTTAGAGTATGGATATTAAAACAAGATCTTAATGTACATTTGAATCGTTAGACTAATGGAATTCAAATTCAATTAGGTTCTGTACTTATATCATATCAACATTTGGATTCAGATCAAATCATATATGTTTTCCCCTTTTACATAAAAAGCCTTCCTTTCAACTTTTTCTCTTATTGATTCAAGAACATTCATTTGAAATTTGCTTTCAGATTCAACTCTACTAAAGTGGACTCATTGTGTATTGCAGTCCAGATCTAAACTTGCTGACTTAAAAGTTTAAAGGTTTTTCTTAATAATAGTCCATGTCTTATGTGCAATAGACAAACCCATCCTTATAAATGATTAATTATAGTTTTAGTGATTAAATTTTCTTAATTTAGTTGTAAGTAATTAATTATGGTTTTGATAATTAGGATTAGCCTTAGTTACATTCTTATAATTAGCTATAGTTTTCATAATTAAAGTTAAGGTGTCTTAAACTTAGTTTTGTAGCCATGTAGTTATGGCTTGCTGAACTTAGGGTTTTATTAGTTTTGTAAGTAATTATGGTTTTAACTATTTTGCTTAAGTAGATTTTAATAATTAGTCTGGTAAACTCGATAACTGATTTTCAAATTTCATATCTTTTTCCAAATTACTGGCTTTCATAAATCATGAAGTTTTATTGTTATTAAATATGGCTTTACAAAATCTTTCAAGTTAAGTGGGTTTTCTAAAATTGTTTTAAAAATCTATCAGATTTACTAAATTCAAAAAGATAAGCTATAGCTTTTATAAATTAAATTATTGTTTTAAGTGTCATTTTGGTTTTATTTTATTTCCTTTGGATTTATCTAAAATTGTATTATTTAGAAAATTGAATTTGGCATTAAAATCAAATGAAAGTTGCTTTCAAATATTTTCAAAATACTTTATTTGAAAAGAATATTGTTCTTGTTGATTTTAAGTGTTTGGATTTAAATATCTGTTCACATTTGAAGTCCGAAGGGATTTTATCATTCCCCTTTGGACCTTCGATGGGAATGTGAATCAGATCTTTTAGAAAGTGTTTTACAAAAGTTTAACGAAATAAGAAATGCCTGCTTTAAAAAGAAAGTTTTATGTGTCTACAAAGTAAATTACGAAGTGTTCTAAACTCAGTTTAGTTGTCTTCTATATATGCACCGTATTTTGAAAACCTAGTTTTGTTCAAAAGAAGTTTGTAAAAGCGAAGATCTATTGTGTCGGCTTTTGGAAGATGTCTTTTTCAAATGTCTTTTTTAAAACCCTCAAAAACCTAATTATTGAAGTTGTTATTAGTTGCTTATTGAGCATGTAGCTCATTAAATGTCATTATTGTTTTCCAACGTGAGAATTTTGATAGAAGTGGCAAGAATTTAGAAAGACCAATCAAAGAAATAACCCAAATGAAACAAATGAGATTTCCATGTCCGTACATTACAATGTTCATATCTGCCACAACTACCAAAACCCCTCCATAGAACCAACCTAATCAAGAAGCCAAGACACTAGGGTAATAAAACAATGATAATAATGAAAGTGATAATATATCAACCTAAAAGAAAGAATTCGCATGCTCTTAGTACAATGGTACCTGCATGGGACAATGTTCCTAAACACTGAAACTTAGATGAATAATTTGAAGAAATCAATTATTATTTATACTTCAAAAATAAGTAAAAAGATACTGACTAAACAATTTGACAAACACAACATCACTAGAAAAGGAAAAGTAGGGGAGTACCAAAAGAATTTCCATTGATAATGGGTGTGCAGATCCTTCATATAGAAGACCAATTGCCAAGAGTGCAGCAGACTGGACAATTGTTAAAGAAATCAATTAATTCAAATCATAAGAACAAGCTAAACAACAAAAGTACTTCACTTACCATTCTCAAGCTCACTAAATCAGATGGTGATTTCAAATGAGAGAGGTAGAACAAAGGATGGGCAAGGAACCAGGCAGTTTGCAAACAACTCAAGTTGCATGACAAGCTTAGATCAAAAGTTTTGCTAAACGAGTGAAACTCAAAGCTCATTGAGTGTTCACGAGCAGATTAAGAGCTTGTTGACACACACACACACACACACACACACACACACACACACACACACACACACACATATTGTCCAATTTTAAATAACAAAGGCTCAATTTTTGCCTCCTAGGGTAGCCAAGGGTTCCAATCTCATTTCTCGTAATCATAATCAATATTATATCAAAAAAAATTAACAAGCTTAATCAAGCTGAACACAAGCTTGCCTTTAATAAAGTCAAGCAAAACTTCACATTCACTGTGAACAAGCTGAACTTGAATAGCCAGAGATAAGATGATGAATAGTGTAGGATGTTAAGATATCTGATATTAAAGATCCAGATCCAATTGATGCTAAAGACCCAATTCCAAATCAGATCAGCAGCCCACATTTGAAGAACATATATCAAATGGATGTCAAAAATGCCTTTTTGAACGATGATCTAAACGAAAAAGTCTATATGGATGCTCCTCTAGGAATACAAGTTCCTAAAGGTAAATTTCTTCGCCTACGGAAAGCTCTTTATGGTTTGAAACAAGCTCCCAAAGCTTGTTATGATCGGTTTAATAATTTAATGATAGAAAACAGATTTACTTCATGCTTTACTGACACGACCTTATTTGTCAAGAAATCCAATACAAAAATTGTGATTTTATTATTATATGTTGATGATATACTAATTACAGGTGATGATACTAAAGGGATTAAGAATATAAAGTCTATACAAAAGATAAATTTGAAATTTCAAACTTGGGATTTCTGACATATTTTTTAGGCATTAAAGTTGCCTACTCTCATACGGGTTATTTCTTAGCTTAAACTAAACTTGCATTTGAGATTATTGACATGTCAAAAATTACAAATGATAAAGTTTATGAAACTCCTGAAGAAGTAGGAACAAAGTTAAAAATCCATGATGGGGTTCTTTTAAAAGATCTCACTCCATACAGGCAACTTGTTGGGTCGTTGATGTATCTTAGCATCACTAAACTTGATATTTCACATGTCGTTCATATTGCAAGTCAATTCCAGCATGTGCCTAATCCAGTTTATATAAATGTAATTACCTGAATCATCAGATATATAAAGGGATTTCAAAATAAGAGAGTATTTATATCTTTATCTTCTGAGTTAAATTTAATTGCTTATACTGACTCCAATTTGGAAAGTGATCCAAATAACCGTCACTCCACCACTAGTTTTTGTGTGTTCTTAGGGGAATCATTAATTTCTTGGAGATGGAAGAAGCAACAAAAGGTGTCCATGTCATCTACTAAAGCCGAATACCGAGCCATGGCAACTACAACCATGAAGATTGTTTAAGGGCCTATAAAGTTGTATTATGATAATCGGAGTGCAATCTATATTGCCAAAAATCACATCTTTCATGAGCGCACAAAGCATATCGAGATGGACAACCACTATCTTAGAGAAAAATATCTGAAGAAAGTTATCGATCTTCCTTATGTAACATCAGAATATCAACTGACAGACTTTTTTACTAAGGCGCTCTGTTCTCCTAGATTCAATTTTCTCCTTGGCAAACTTTCGGTCATTACACTGTAAGTTTAAGGGGGGTGTTAAACTGTATCTAATATATATAGAGAGAGAGAGAAAGATACATATACATATATATATATATATATATATATATATATATATAAAATTTGTAATACCCTCTAAAGGTAAATATGTCTTTTCATATGTAACTTGCATATTCCATTAAATATGTATTTTTTTTCTTCTTTTCTTCTTTTCTTCTTTTCTTCTTTTCTTCTTTTTTTTATTGAATGAGGGGTCCACATAATAGACGATAGACCCCTCCAACGTCTATATGGGAGCCCCTCCTTGGGTCCCATTTTAGTCTATAAATAAGGAGTGTTTGCCCATTATAATGTAATGCTTTGGAGTATTTTCTCCCTCAATAAAAGATAACTTTTTTATGTCGTTGTAAGTGTTTCTGTGTGCCTTTGTCCATTTGTGTTCCTTTGTAAGTGTTTCTTTTGAGCTAATCAAGTCATCTTTAGACTTGATATTCTTGAAGGCATTTTCACACTATGTTGTCCAAATATCTTATTGTTATTGAAGCTATGAAATATAGTCGGTTATGGATATTTAAATTGAATCCAACCTTAATAAGTGTTGAATTTGATCAGTCACAAAAGGTTTGGATTCTAGGCCAATATGATAAATCTGATGTGCTTGATTAAGTTTGCGTTCATTCATCAGCCATAAATATGCTTTGGTGTCAAGTCTTGTGAACTGTCAATACTAAATATGTTCGTCTATGGGTGACTATTGTTCACTAAAGATTTGCATGCAAAAGCAATACTAATAATTAAAGTTAGAAAACAAATTCATGCATGCTGCATTTATTCATGTATACCTAAATGTTTAATTTAGCATAAGATTATTGGTTGTTTGAATTGGCTGCTTATATTGCAAGCTTGTTCTGAATATGTGATGTTTGTTTAGCTATCTTAAACTTACGTTTGATTTTATTTATATTAATTCTCTTACTGTTGGATTTCAAAAGGGCCTCGTATGAGAACTTCGGTACTTACCTTGATTTTAAAAATCTTTTTCAGGTATTGTGGCACAGTGATGGAGGGACCAGCTTGTTGGAGGAAGCGAGGGTAATGTTTTTTATGGTCTGGATTTTGAGAGAGTTGGGAGTTTTGTTTTTTGGAGAACTTGTTGAACCCTAAATGGAGATTATTTTATTAAATTCAATTCAATATAAATTCATGGTTTGATTTATTCTATGCATAATGATTGTTGGGTTGTGTGTATTAAATCTGTAATGTGCCTCAGGTCTCTAGGATATCTTTACACAATGTTTTAAAATTATTTATTCATTTTAAAAAAAAGATTCTATAAAATTTTCGAGAGTCAGTTGGGGTTGTTACATAAACTTCTAAAACCAAGCACGAGGTGCTTGTTTGAGTACATATAATACTCGCTTTAACTTGCAAACTTCACCCTTTGGATATGAGTATCCTTGTGACAATTTTATATAAACTTCCCCTTCATCTTCAATTAAGAAAGCATTTTTGACATCTAACTACCACAAGTTTCGTTGATATACTACAGACATTGCAAGTAATGTATGTATGATGGTCATATGGGCCACACGAATAAAGGTTTGTGCAAAATCAATCTCAAACTGCTAACTATAGCCCTTTGCTACCAACCATGCCTTGTATCTTTCAATGGTCTCATCTACCTTAGTATTTATCTTATAAACCATTTGCTTCCACTATATTCTTGTCCGCCGAAGCCTTCAGCAATTCCTATGCATGCATCCTCTCCAATGCACTCATCTCATCAACCATTACTTGTTGCCACTCGTCTTTAGCAACCGCCTCTACATAAGACTCAGGCTCAACACAGAAACGAATCAACGCCTAAAATGCATGATGTCTAGGAATAATAATTCATAAGACAGAACGAGAATATGGAATGGTAACTATAGAGCTTCTACATACCTGAGTATGAAGGAAGGCAGGAAGCCAAATTAGATGGAACATCCAAGACAGGGTGATCAAGTTCAATTGATCAAATAAATGGATCAGGATTGGCCTCTACACTTTCCACTTGATCCAAAAATGGAATCTCAACATTATTCTCATGCCTTCTTGTAATAATTTGTCCAAACCTTTTTATCTCTTGAATGATCTTGCTCCCCCTGAGTCTTCACACGCTCATTCACATAAAATGGCACCAAGAAAGTCAAATCTACCTCACTTTTCACCCTGTCCTTAGGTTGAAGTAAGGTGTTTTCTCATGAAAAATAACATGTCTAGATACCCAAACCTTCTTTCCAATAGGATCATAACACTTATATCCTTTTTTACCATTTGAGAAACCAAGAAAACAACATTTGACAGTTCTAGGAGACAATTCATCTCTATATCAATCAGGTAAAAGAACAAAGCAGGTACATCCAAACACTTTTAGCATTTTATAATTGGGAACTACTCTATAAAACTTTTGAAACGAAGATATACCATTAAGAACGCTTGAAGGTATTCAATTTATCTAATATATAGCTAACTGCATGGAATCTGCCCAATAATTTTTTGGTACACAACCACCAAAGAGCAAGGCACTTGTTGTCTCCACAATATGTTTGTTCTTCCTTTCAGTCACTATTCTGCTCAAGAATATACGGGCATGATTTCTGATGCTTTATTCATTTTCCTGCAAGATTTTTTTAAACATATAATTGACATATTCACCAGAGTCAGTTCTAAGTGCCTTAATCGTAACTGCAAACTCCTGTGTTCTATACCAGAATTAAGCATATCAAAATCAACTATCATTTTGCTAGGGAAGAGGTTTCCAAGGGTGAAATAAAGTTCATTTCATTTTATCATAAGATCAAATGTTCTTACAAAGGCTCTTCTTGGACCTAAGTTAATTATTTAGAGACAAGCTCAATATCTCGGGATTGGCTTGAGGGGGCGTGTCAAGAAATCCGATGTTGAAGATCCAGATCCAATCGATACTAGAGATCCAATTCCAAATCAGATCAGCGGGCCAACATTTTGAAGAAGGTTCCAGATACATTACAAATGATAATATTGAAGGCTAACCTAGCCAATGCTACATTAATGCTAATGATGTTTTTTCCAAATATGATTGTAATCCTTTAAGGGCAAGTTTGATCTGGCCATCTTTGAATGTAGCAAGTCTATAAGGCACTTAAATCTTGATAAATAAATAAGGGAGAAGGCTCATCTTTATCATGAGAGATAGTGAAAGAGAGGGATTCAAAGTGGATGTAGGTATCTGACAAAACCACTCTAAATCTTGTGTTGAGTTGTGGTTTGCTTGATACTCTCTTTTTTTCTTTTAGATAGCACAAGCACACTTTCCCTGTGGAATACTGAGGTCTGCAGTTGCCTTCTGAAAGCTAAAGGATTAGAAAGGTGGAGCAATTTTATATGAATACAAACATAACCCACAGGACTCCTATTTTCCGTGGAATATACACATTAATAGGACAGTTAGCACTATAATATACAAAAATTGAAAAGGAACAGAAACAAACTATTCTTGATAGGGAAAAGGTGGTCCATATTGTGATAAGCAATAGCTTTTAAGATAGTTCTTAGGTTAGACAAGGCAATACCATGTATTCTACATGCACACTTTCAATCCGATCAGCTTTGATTTACACAGTTGGCAAACTCAGTGAGACAACTCGTCACTCGAGCTGTCTCGGATCCGGACCTAACCGAGTTAAAAAAGTAGTATAACTCGGTCATTGAAGACTCGGCCGAGTCTTAGCCATTTTTCAATTTCAAATAGTGAAAAACTGAAATTGTCATTTTTTAAAATTTTAAAAATATATTTTATATATAAAAAATTTTAAGTTATGTTTATTACTATATATAATAAATCACACCTAATATGTTATTTCTTTTTGTATCCTAAATTACATACTTATTATCTATTTTTAATCAATTAAATAAAAATCCTTGACTCGGCCGAGTTACCGAATTGTATGTGACCGATCCGATACCGAGTCCCGAGAATGCCAACCAAGGATTTACATATCCATATGTAAATTTTTCTGCTGATTGATAGTAGGGATAGCATATGCTACTGACAAACTTTGAAAAGGATGATAGAATTTGGTACTCATATGTGAGAAGACCCAAGCCAAATAGATCATACCTGTACAACAGTTGGCAGTTCCAGTTCTGGAAATGAAGCTGGATGTCGAGAAGGAATATGAACATAAAGCATCTGCAGAAGACATGAATTAGTTCAAGGAAATGATCAGGTTGAGGTAGCAACATCTTAAAAATATGGAATCATTAACAGAAGTGGAACTTCTCTTTATCCATTTAAAAAAGACATAGACGTTAGCCTAATAAGTTAGTTTAATAAAGGTATATAAGCCTCGCTCTGAACATTTCTGTTCTCAATTTACTTAAGCAGATGGATGTGTCACCCAGGAGAGAGAGAGAGAGAGAGAGAGAGAGAGAAGAATCTGTAGCTCCTCACATTTCAGTAAGGGACACCAAGAATTTCACAAGGAACAATGCAAATAGAACAATCAAGAAAATCAAGTCAACCAGCCACTCATGATCTTCAGAGGAAGGGACATGAAGACATTCACTAAGCCAAGCTATGGTGGTTATCTATGGGCCTCAAAAGCATGGTTTGACTCATGGCCTATGCACTGGGTCTTTGGACATCATTCATGGCTCCGTAGTCAATCTGACACATGGGTGTCAACTATCAACTCTTATTCTTCATATACAGAATATTTGAAAACAAATGTAAACGATAGACAAAGAGTACAATTGTAAAATGAGTGTATGACATCATGCGCTAACCAATTAAAGAATAACAACGATGTAACAATGACAGTAACAGATTTAAATATAGCATGTAATGCACTAGAGTGGGGTAACAGCAACTACCATGAACTTTTATTCTATATTCTGCTCAAAATTCTATCTTCCTATCTTTGTTTGTGCCTTAAAGGTGTATATGGCCAAAGGAAAAAACACGCTCTAAAGCCATGATCAGGCCCCTAACTCAGCCTAGCCATACATTAAATTGGTCAATCATGATGCTTTGGCTTATCGTAACCCAATCAGGCCATGAACTTGTGAAGAGTGTTCACTGGTAGTTGGATGGAATGATCACAGAGAAGCATGAATGATTAAGAGATACAGAGGTCAAGGTCATGCTTAGCAGTCTCACAAAAAACTTGGGTTACCTAGGTTTTGGTATATGCATCCAAATGTCCATTAGTAGCTAATATGTAAAGCTCGCAATTTTTCAAGGAATTTTCTTGAATTTTTGAACTTTTCTTTATTGAATGGTAAATCAAAAATTTTAAATTTTTGGTAGGCATTGTGTTATAGGGCTTGTAGGATTTAGAAAAAAATTCTAAGTATAAAGAAAATACCCATGCACGCCCAAGGGTCGCATTGACCCTATGGAGTTTCGAATTTTTCAAAAATTAGTTCTGAAGAATTAGAATTAACCTTTTAAGGGATATTTAAAATGAATAATTTAAATAAATGGAAGTTCGAAAATTTATGGGTGAAATCAATTCACACTTAAATCTAATGACATTTCATGTAATTCCACATTTGAATTGGTAAAGAATTGAACTTGCATTTAGTTTGAATTAATTAGGAATTTCATTTAGTGAAATGGAACTCAAAAATTAATTAAATTATATAATCTAGTAGGAGTCCATAGGTGGGCCATCCCATCCTATGTGGCACTCCTACTTAAACTTTAAAAAAAAAACTTGAAATTCAAGAGTTAAAATAAAACTTACTAAATTTTAAGCCAAGACTTGAAATTGTTTTCTAATACAAGACTCCATAAGGGGGGGTGTCACCCCCTAGAAAGTCCAATTTGAAGAAGGGGTTGGACCAAGAAGGAAAGAAATGAAAAAAAAAAAAAAGTAGAAGTTTATGAAAACTAACCAAGATCTAAGATCAAGGGCTAAGATTAACTTCAACCCTTGATCCAACCCTAATAGTATAAAATAGATGAGAGGTTCACGCCCACCCTATTTGCCCTCTTCTTATATTTTTCCTAAATTTTCTTTTCCATCTCCAAGAAATCCATTTTCTTCTCCCCTTTCCCCACACCAAACCCTTGGTGTTTTCACCCTTGGCTCAGCAAGAGAGGCATAAATGATTGTTTGAGGAGCGTAAGGAGGTCGTGGGCGAGGCTGTCGTTCGTGTTAGACGGTCAATTCATGGTAGAAGAGCGTTCTACATACGTAGGACTGATTTTTTGTCAAAAGGTAGGGAGTTTTATACTCTACACATAAAACAAAATTTGTGGGTACGAATTTCTTCGATTTTTCAAAAGTACAGACACTAAACCATGTCTCCCGCACATGGGTTTGGTTTAGGGTTGGCTATGCATGTGATAGAAAAGGGTTTTCGAAAAAAAGAAAACTCTAAAAATCGTTTTCTCCCAAAACTGATTCCTCAGAAAATAAAATTGTAAAAATTGTAAAATACGCATGTTACCCAGTTATTTTACTATATATTTTGATTTAAATTAGTAGATTATGTTCATACTGATGTATTGTAAAAATAGGAATGATTTCTATGATCATTTCCAAAAAAAATACATGTTTTGTGTTACTGGATTTCTCACAAAAATTTTGGTAATTATATATTTTCAGCCTGACACCCGACTGGTAAATCACTCGTATCTCCATCGTTCGGAAGAGTTTTAACGAGTGGTCTGTTGCGTTGGAAAGCTAACAAAATTTTGCATCTACTATGAAATTTTGAGCTTTGTTCATGGACTGAGCACGGATCTATGACAGTCGGAACAGAAAAGTGTTGGTCTGCACCAAAATGTC
Source organism: Nuphar pumila (assembly GCF_984573655.1). NCBI lineage: Eukaryota > Viridiplantae > Streptophyta > Magnoliopsida > Nymphaeales > Nymphaeaceae > Nuphar > Nuphar pumila. Next base: position 22,803,181 of record NC_143252.1, on the reverse strand, counting down.
CATAACTCCCTCATACGGATGAATTTTACGAACGGTTTGCGGCATTGAAAAGCTGACAAATTTTTTTACAAACTGTGAAAAAATCAGCTCTGACTATCGACTGAAAATTTTTTTGCAGCTTCTGTAACAGTTGGACAAAGTTGGACTTTTCGCAAATTTAAAGAAAGGTTATTTCTTGTTATTTGCTAGATCTTATTTACTTCAGCATGTTTAATATGTTAATATTAGGTTATATTGATGAAATATAGGTTTTATAAGTTTTGAAAATTCGTTATATGAATGAATTCATGTTCTTGAATGCGAAAAAGTATTTTAAAGAAGGTTTTGGCAAAAACGTTTTTAGGCTTTGGATGTTTTGTTAAAAAAAGATGATTTGAGCATATAGGGTAGGTTATTTCATGTTTAGCTTGATTAAACATGTTATTGCATAAAGAATCAATGTCGTCATGATTGTTTAGGGTTTCTTGTGATTCTTGAATAGATAAAATCGTATTTGAGTTATTTCTTTGAGGTTTTGTGATTCTTGGATGATGTATGCTATTTTTTTGGCAAGATTAGCATGAATCTAATCAAATATGTATTATATGATGATGTAACAATGCTTAGAGTATCAAAAATCGTAATTGTATGAATTTTTACCTTGAATCTAGTTTTTGCCTGATGGATCTTACATGAGTTTGAATCTTGGCTTTTCCTATCTTCTTTTTTATCCTGAACTGTGTTAAAAAAATCGATATCTCCATGAAAACAAAGTCAATAAATAAAAATAAAAATACTGGAGTGTTCTACACAACCAGGGCTTGAATTTAGAATCTTATTTCGCTTCGTTTGGACTAGTATTGAGGCTGAAACGTCCATTGCAATAGAGCACAAGTTTTCTGCCCTGTCTGCAAGACTGTTCCGACCTATGGTTTTTAATGGTTCTAAAGACCCTACCAAGACTGATCAAAATAAATTAAGAAAAATCTGGGTGATAGCTAACATGTATAAGATGACCCTGTAAAAGGGGTTTTGTGAAAAAAATCTTTGTAGGCCTAGAGAAATTCCCCAAACCGGGATAAATTTCTGCAAATAATAGGATCTATCTTGTATTTTTTCTGAACATGGTTTAGTCCTAGAATTTTCTTGATGTTATTATAACAAATTTCTCGGTTCTTTTTCTTGGATTGTCTTCATAAGACATAGAGGCATTCACAGTAAAATTCGGTGACTGTAATTCGGTTTCTCTAATTTTCGGTGGGTTTTCCAAAAAACGGGTTAACAGAGATCCGAGTTTGCATAATATGACGTGTGGAAGCTTAATTGTATTTGATATTATGCATGCAAAGTTATGAAAGTTTATTGTATTATTTATGTATATGCGCACATGTTTGTAAAGTAAGAAATACAAGTAAGTTATCGAATGCAATACTTTAAACTCGCATCCATTGGTCTCAAAGTGGTCGAATCATCTTTGATGGATTCTAATATGGTCTTGCATATAAGACATTTAATTTAAATAAGTGAAATCGGTAACACTAAAGGGCTTGCAAGGAGAGGGCAAGCGGTACAAATGGCTTCGTGGGAATATGTTTTTGAGCATGGAAGGTTGCTCATCCCCAACCACGAAGATAGGAAAAACCCTCTGCAATAGATTGCAGTGCAGGGAGAAGAAACTCATGGGTGAAAGTCTGATGCATAGGGATGGTGGTGCTGAGAGCTTCTCTCGCACTTGTCATCCCTCACTCGGTACTGGTGAAAGGTGTCAGGCCAGGCCAAAGCCACCCATGTATGAAAACATCGCCTGCTTCACGGCCCTGATCCAGGTATATACATGTGTTTGTACCCACGGGGCTAAGAAAAAGAACCTAAGTATGTGTGCATTAGAAAGGCATGTCATGCATCATATAAGAAAGAAAAGATAATTAAAGATAAGAATTGGTTCATGTATATGAATGGCTTCGGCATTGGTAAGTACATGCATTTTTAATTGTTCAAGCATTTTTTTTTGTTTAAGTTTGAATGAATGATAGATAAATGTTAACTTTTGCAATTGCATGCTCACTTGAGATATTTGCAATACAAGTTGAACTTGGTCGTATTTGATTTGTTAAATGCATGAAAATCTAAAGCAATTCCTGCTTATGAATTCTAGATTACATGTTTAGTATAGCTCTACCCTACTGAGACAAGTTTTGTCCGACCCTATGAAATTTTAATGTTTTTCAGGAAATGAATGAGCTCACGTGCGATGGCGGAAGGTAGAGACGGGAACCGAGTCATACCTTTCTCAAACCTCTGAAGTTCTGGAATAAGAGCATTTTAGTTGCTCAAAAACTTTGATATTTGATTTGATTTGATAATTCGACTTTTATTATTAATGTTGGACATATATGAACATTTATTTTATACATAAATGTCTAATTTCTAAGTTTAAATGCACGTGTGAATATGAATGTAAACGAGTAGCACGCCAAGTTTTAGTCTCATTTGATTATTCCGCTGTAATTTTATAAAAGTATTTAAAAGTATAAAAAAAAAGAATCACAATTTTTGAGACTTAAAAATTGGTGTGTTACATAATATCATCAGGAATAGTACCACCATAAAACCCTACCCAAGAACATCTAATTAACACAAACGCTTGAGTTTCAAACAAACCCGATAATAGACATAAAAAAGAATCATGACAGTGAAAATATGTTTTTTAAGCAATAGAATATGAAAATAGGTATTATCCCCATGTGGAAAACAAAATGCAATGACATGTACAATGAAAAGATAAATAACAAGTAAAACACTCCTAGATAATTAAAACAAAAAGAGAAACACTTTGATCTGTGTAGATACATGCACATACAATTTACATGTTCCAGCAAGCATTAGAACTTGTAGCAATATTGACATCGCTATATCCAAAGAATTCAAGATCACAAATAAAAGTCAACATTGCATGAGGTTTGAGATTTACCTTTGATATAGCTGGATCCATCGTCCCTCTAGAGGATGCTGCCACACCAAGCAGTATTCCCACTGTGGTGATATCATGTTCCTAAATTAAGAAAGAAAAAGGAAAGTCAAGGACTAGTTCAGCAGCTAACAAAATGTCAAATTTAACGAAAATTTGTACTCATGGTTATATGACGACAAATTCAAGAAAATTTGGTATCACAGTTATATGAAAAAACTCAAACTCATATATCCTTACATTATAAAAAGAGTAATTTAAGCTTTAAACTTGGAAAAAATCAATAACCAGAACAATTAAAAATTTAAAAGCTTCTACATTCTATTTACAATCACATGCATTTTATAATGTTAGAACTAAATAGCTTGAAATGTGGAGTAACAATGATCTTCAAATCTACTAAATATGAGAAGTGGCATTCATCAGAAAATTGCATGATTTTAAGAAATAAATAAATAAGTGACAAATGCTAATGGAAGGAGGACGACCAAACATCTTATGTGGGCTAGGCAAGGTAATGGAGCCAGGTTATGCAAATACCAAAGGTTAGACAATTGAATACCTTACCTAAGCCCTTGCATTTGTACCCGTTATTATATAGATGCATGATGCCATTATCAACTTCAAAGTGATTGTCACTATTTTGGATTTCCTTCTTAGTTCTTACCTTTCCATTGTTCTTAGGTACCTCATTGCCGAAACATTTGTGCCTTGGAATTCTAAGCAAGGCGATAGTCCCAATGCCTTCTTTGGCTAACACTTTGTCAACACAGAGTGCAACTTATCTTCTATGAAATTTTACCGAGTAGTCAAAAGTTTGGTTATGTGCAAAATTAGGGTCAATGGAAGAATTAAGGCAATTTTACTTAGCATAAAGAAACTTTACTTGTCCTGATAGTGACTCAGTGACAGGCACGCTCATAGCAAACTTTTGGATTATAACCATTTCTGTAATGAAAGTCTGCAAAGGTTATCTTAATACTGACAGAAATGGCTCTCCAGAGTTGTACCTAGCTGCCACACAAGTATGAGAGAGGAAAGAGAAAGAGGAATATGTGAGAATAAGGGTCGTGTGTTTTCTGTTCACATCCCATCATCATATATATCAACTTTGTACAATAATTCCCTTGCTCATAAGGATAAATACCACATGGACTGATTAATGCAAAAGACATAAATACCCCTTTATATGAGTTATATTCTTAACACGCCCCATCAAACTGGATGGCGTTCACTTGTGAAGACCATGGACAGTTTGCGCTTAAGAAACCAATGTCGAGCGCAGGTTAATGATATGGTGAATAGGTCATCTGTTTGGTCATCACCCTTGATAAAAAATGGCTGAATTTCCAGGCTTTCAACCTTCTCCCATATGAAATGATGATAGAGTTCAACATGTTTCATTTTACCATATTGAACAGGATTGGAAGCAATAGCAATAGCACTTCAAATATCACACAACAATATGGGTCTAATAATAGGCTGTCGAAGTGAATGAAGGAGATTTTGTATCCAATGAACTTCTGCAGTAACAGCTGCCATTGTAAAATCCAAAAAAAAACTATATCTTTTCCATGATTATTCATAAATAAAAGTGAATTTTTGTACAAATATGGTGTGTAATTTTAACTGATTTTTAAATTGTATTTGAATTTTTATTTGATATTTGATTCATGATTTTTTAATTAAATTGGCATTTAATTGCTAATTTTAATCAAATCAACATGTATTTGGAATTATATTTAAATTGGAAATTAATCTGGAATTTAGAAGGCATTTAAAGTATAAGTTGAAATTAAATTGCATTTTTAATTTAATTAAAGTTTTTAAGAAAACCATTAAAAATTGAATTGGGTGTAAATAATGGATATACATTCAAATCTAATTAAATTCCAAATTCAAATGTACATTTAATCTAAATTCAAATCTAATTAAATTCCAAATTCGAATGTTCGTTTAATCTAAATTCAAATCTAATTAAATCCCCAATACACATTGGAATTCAATTTAACTCGAAATTTAACTTGAGATTCATCCTCAAATGGGATTTAACTCCAAATAACCTTAAAATTTCAATTAAAATTTAAACCAACATGAGACAAAATTTTATTTATATTTATGAAAATTAATGGAAAAATTCATAGATATTACCGTAATGAAATGGTGGTCTTTCACAAAAGCACAAAAGTTTACAATGGGTGTCTATCGGAGACACTACAAGCACAACCCACAAAAGGGTATAAATGGAAGAATACACGATAAAATAATAAACTTTAATTTCTCATGAAAAATGCTTAAGAATCATTGAATTACAAAGGAGAGGGTATCACCCCTATTTATCCAAGAAAAGAGAAAAAGGAGAAGAGTCGTTGGACCTATTCCAATGGCTCTAATTATAGCCGATGGACTAGGTCCAACGACTATATCCTAGTCAAGATCTAATTAGATCTTTGACTAGGTACAAAGTCTTACAATAAAGAAATAAAGAAAAAAATATAAATAAATATTATATTATTATATTATATATGTTACACTTGTTATATTTTTAACACTCCCTTACAACGAGCGAAAGTTTGTTTAACAGAAAATGATATCTATGAGCAACCAGAGGTTTGGTGAAGAAGTCTGTTAATTGATATTCTTATGTAACATAGGGCAGATCAATGGTTCCATGTAGATACTCCTCTTTGACATAGTGACAATCCATTTCAATATGTTTGGTGCGTTCATGAAATGTTCGGTTGCTGACAATATAGATCGTCATCTTATTGTCACAGCACATGCGTGAAGCTTGTGTCACTTCAACTCTCATGTAATCTAGCAGACGTTTGAGTCAAACTACTTTAATTGTCGTGGTATCCATGGCTCGGTATTGAGATTCGGTGGATGAAAGAGATACATTCTGCTGCTTTTTGCACCGTCACGAAATCAGAGACTTACTTAAGAAAACACAAACATTAAAAAGCAATTAAATCTAATGAAGATCAAACAAACAAGAAGAGGCCTCGTGAAAGGGAGAACTTTATGTATCTAACAATACGCAAAACTACTCCCATGTGAACATAAGGGGGAGCGTGTTGAAATTGGCTAGATGTGTGTACAGTGTATGCTATATCAGATCTAGTAATGGAAAGATAGGAAAGTGCACCAATATGTTGTTTGTAAGGAGTGGGATCATCAAGAGGTTCTCCATCATCGATTCTCATTTTAATGTTGACAACTTCTTTAGCATCCACTTTCTTATCATTTGTAATTTCCGACCTGGAAACAATATCAAAAGAAAATTTAGATTGAGATAATAAATACCTACGAGAAGAATAAGAAACTTTAATTCCTAAGAAATATCTTAATAAACCTAAATAAGTCATTTCAAAATGAGTTTTAAAAAGCTTTTTAATGTTTTCAGCTACCTGTTTGTCGCCTCTGGTGATGATCATGTCATCCGCAAAGAAAAGAAGAACAATAATCCCTGCATCAGAATTCTTAATAAACAAAGCAGTCTCAGTCAAGCAAGTTCGAAAACCAATAGTAAGCATAACATGACTAAACGTGTCATACCAGACTTTTGGTGCATGTTTAAGACCGTAAAGAGCTTTTTCTAAATGAAGAGCTTCACCCTTATGGATACTATTACCAGGTGGGGCTTCCAATATAAACTTCTTCAACTAGATTTTCATAGAGAAAAGCATTTTTTAAATCTATTTGAAATATGGGTCATTTTCTAATAGAGGCTAAATCTATTAATGTCCTAACAGTGGTCATTCGGGCAACTGGAGCAAAAGTTTCTTCGTAATCGGTGTCATACTCTTGGACATACCCCTTGGCCACTAATCTGACTTTATACCTTTCAAAAGTTCCATCGCTCTTGGTTTTAAGTTTGTAAACCCTTCGACAGCCTATAAGTTTCTTGCCTAGAGAAATATTTTGAATAGTCCAAGTATTAGTTTTTTTTAATGCTTCCAATTCTAACTTCATGGCTTCTACCCATTCTCTGTGGTTTTTTGCTTGAGAATAGGATGACAGTTCTAGATATGATTGTATTAATGCAATAAATGTCTTATATGTAGGTGAAAAAGATCTGAAGGACACAAATTTTCCAGGAGGTCTAGAAATTCTGGATGGCCTTCTTTACTTCGGAGTATTTTTCTAATGCACATATAAGATTGGATTCTTTACGTCTTGAATATTGTAGACCAATGTCCCTATGAGTTTGCTCTTCATTATCAACATTATGTTCAGAATCAATAGTATTGAGGTTGTATGATGTTTATTGTTTGTTCACGGGCCTGGATCTAGACCCGATGACCTTATGTAACAGCTTTTGTATTGCTGTCATTATTGGGTCTGTCAGACCCGATCTAAATTGTAATATATATAATATGAAAATATAGGGCACGACAGGTGATTGAAGATAGTTTTCAGCAACTGCTGCCCCTTGCTCACCGTATCTTCTCCTTCTTCATTGTCAATAAACTGGTGCATACATTCAAATATGGAAGCGTTCTTGATGTTTAAATCCAAGTTTATGCATCTTTAAACATTTTTGAAAATTTCAGCATGCATATCACGTATATTTTTACCGTTTTTTATGCTTATATCCAAGTTGTTGCATCTTTAATCATGTCTGAAAATTTTTACATGCATATCATGTATATTTTTATCGTTCTTGATGCTTAAATCTAAGTTTAAGCATCTTTAATCATGTCTAAAAAAATTTGCATGCATACCATGAAGATTTTTATCGTTCTTGATGATTTTATCTAAGTTTATGCATCTATAATCATGTCTGCAAATTTATGCATGCATATCATGTATATTTTTATCGTTCTTGATGCTTAAATCCAAAGTTTATGCATCCTTAAAAATGTCTAAAAATTTTCAGCGTGCATATTATGTATATTTTTATCGTTCTTGATTCTTAAATCCAAGTTTATGCATCCCAAAACATGTCTGAATATTTCAGCATGCATATCATGTATATTTTTATCGTTCTTGATGCTTAAATCCAAGTTTCTGCATCCTTGAACGTGTGCAAATTCCTGCATGTATATTTCATGTATTTTTATGTTCTTGATTAAATTTACAGTACGTATAGTCACACATATGCTGGTTGTGTTATGAACAGATACATGTTGCCTGCATTATGGACAGAATCACAGCAGCATATATTTGCGCATATACATGTTGACTGCATCATAAGTAGATTTGCAGCAGCATATATTGGTGCATATACATGTTGTCTACATCATAAACAGGTGTGCAGCAGCATATACTTACGTATATATATGCTGTCCACGTTCTGGACAGGTCTGTAACAGCATATGCACATTTATATGTGTTTTCCGCGTTCTGGATAGGTTCGCGGCAGCATATATATACATATATACTAAGTCACAGGGATTTGGCCAACCAGGTGCCGCACCCTCATCGACGTGACACGACGCGGGTGCACGTGCGGGTGCGGCACCCGATGCGGTCAACCTGACCTGGGTGTGGTCAATGCACCCAGGGTCATTTTTATCCAGTTTTTAGACTTTAAAAAAAATGGCCCGATGAAAAGGGTTGCGAAGAGGAGGATTAGGGCAAATTGTCCAGTTTTTAGACTTCCTCTCCTCCTGAAGCTGATCGACCTCTCCGTCGGACCCCAACGCCGCCGTCGACCGCTCCGTCGGACCTCTCCTCCTCAGGTACTCTCTCTCACTCTACTCCTTCTACTCTCCTCCTATCCTCTCCGTCTTCCCTTTCTCCCTCTTAGAATGTCGGGGAGGGGGAGCCTGCGCTCTAAGTTGGGGGAGGGGCATCGTTTCCCCTCCCCGTTCCTTATTCCCTCTCTCAAAGGTTGGGGAGGGGCGCAACCCCCTCCCTCTGCGCTCGAGTTGCGAGGGAGGGGTATCATCCCCCTCCCCGCCCACTTTTTCTCTCTCTTTTGGCACCCACCAAAAGGAACCAGCCCTTCAGCCTCTCTTTTGGCATGCATGATGATGAATTGATTTGATGATATTGTGATAATTGTTTTTTATTTCATTAGTGTTAATGTTGTTAACTATTAAAACTTAAAAATTATATATATATATATATAATATTTTTTTTGCCGTAACCATGGTTTTAAAACTCGCCAAGTCAACTCGGTGACTCGGCTGACTCGGCTCGGCTCGGCCCTCCAACGAGTCAACTCGGCAAGCTAAACTCGTTCTGCGAAAACTCGGCCTTGACTCGGCCTGACTTGGCCTGACTCGGGCTGACTCGGGCGAGTTTTGGGCACTTTTTTCTTTTTTCATTTTTCAAAGGCTATGGGCATTTTTTTCATATGTAAGTGTTCATTTTTCAAAGAACAAATAGCATAATAACAATAGGCTTACCAACCTAATATAAAATCACAAAATTAGTAAAAGTCAATCAAATTTCACATGTCCATCATTCATTCCTTTTGGTAGCTCCAGGTAAGGAATCAAACCCAGTACCCCTCAATGAACATAGAGTGAATCCACTAATCCAGCTAACATAACTGATCCCTCATGCAACCATATCTGAGACCTACACAATAGTTGGCAGCCAGCCTGTTCAAAACCAACAGCATAAAATGCCCACATTTATCATTATAATATATATACATCACAACATTCTCATTATCCAAAGCTTATATGCATTTATGTGCAGATATATAAGGCATGGTCCAATCAACTCTACATCAGAAACACACTTACAAATATCAAGATAAAGTTCAATGTTCCCAAAATTTTGCAAGGATTTTCTGAGGCCCTGCAACACAACTATGTCCATATATTCAGGATGTAAACCATGATCGAGCATGGCTATTAAAGTTCTTGAAGCTAGTAATTAAGTCATTCTTTATATATTGTCTTGAAAGACTTGCTCCTGCTTGTGTAGTTTCTTTAGTAAATGTGAAATTTGAATTAAGAGCAGTTTTACTTGATGTTATTTTACTTATTAATCAATTAAACTAGTAATTAAGTCATTGTACAAACCTTTATATGTTTAAATGACAATTTATATATTGTCTTTGTTTTAAAATCAAAAGTTAACAAAACCCGGTCCGAGTCACCGAGTTGACCCGCCGAGTCACGAGTCAATAAAGAACGAGTCGAGTTCCGAGTCACGGGTTTTAAAACCTTGGCCGTAACCCCACACCCAAGTTTTTTGAAAGTGCCGCACACACGCACCCGCACCCATGTGACATAGCATATATATGTGTTGTCCACGTTACGAACAGATTCGCAGCAGTATATACTTGTGCATATACATGTTGTATGTGTCCTAAACAGGTGTGCAACAGTATGTATGTATGTATGTATGTATGTATATATATATATATATATATTGTTGTCCACGTTTTACACAGGTTCGCAGCAACATATATACACTTATATGTATTGTCTGCATTCTGGGCAGACTCGCAACAGCATATATATGTGTTGTCCACGTTATGGACAGATTCGCAATAATATATGCATAGGTATATATGTTGTCATATGTTGTTTACACCTGCTGCCCACGCACTCTCTTGTTTGCATATGTTTTTCACATATGCCGTATGTGTATGTTGACGACGCATGTGTTGTTTGCACCTACTGTTTGCACATGTTGTCCAAGCTATGTTGTCTACGTTATGTTGGTTATGTTGTTTACATTGTACTATATGTGTTATGCTCCTTGCGTTGTCTAAGTTCTTGAGCAGATTAGCAGCCTAACATATATATATTGTTCTGATTTGCAGCATAAAATATATATAAATATTGTTTGTTTTTTTAACAATTTCACATCAATGTGTTTTACATGTAAATATGTTGGTTGCATTTGAACATGAAATTTTGGTTATTATGTGTGTTTCATGTTCACTGAAAAATTTTACAATGCTAATTTATTGTGGTAATGTTTGATCCATTAACAGGCCATTGAGGGTTGTGAGCATGTGTTGCTTACAAAATATTAAATTGTGATTTTTGCATTGTAGAATGACTTTTGTTGAAAATTGGTTTTCCTGAATTAATTACACTGTTGAATTTTATGGGGCAAGGACCCAAATTTGTTATTTCATGTGGATTTGTATAATTGTTCTTGTGTAAAGAATTCTTAATTAATTAATATGGTAAAAGGGACCAAACAATATAATAATTTTTTTTCTTAATGTCCCTCTGAAAGGGTGAGAACCTTAGATGGCGGTCGTGGAGGACCGTGAGGATACTAAACACCGTGTGCATTTGTTGTCTCCAAGAACCCGATGTGTGGTTCGTGTTCCTGGCCACGGTTATAGGGAACTTTCAACCACTTTGCCTGGGGTGGTGTTGTCAGTTGTAGTTATTGGTATACCAAGAAAGTGGCATAAATGGATGATGATTTCGTTGATGTCCCCGCATTAGGTGATAATTCATAATGTTCTGATTGATGGTGATGATTCTTGATATTGGACGGGGAATAACTATGTAACCCAGTAATTAAAATACAAATTGTGTTAAGATATGACTGAAAATTGCTTTGAACCTCAGAAGCTTTACCCATTTTGAGTATTTGCGGGTTTGTAAGAAAGTGAAAATTAAATTTGTGTGCATTAAATAGAGACATGCATGCAAAAACAATTCTGATAAATTAACTGAAAAAGTTATGCATGCATGTTGCGTTGATTCATGCATCCTTAAATGTTTAGCATTAATTTCATGCATCTTTAAATGTTTGATTTAGCATAAAATTGTTAAATGCTTGCTTGTACTTAGATGGTAAGTTAGTTTTGATGATATGTTGTGATTCTTCTTAAACTTGTACTTGATTTAATTTATGTTATTTTCTTATTGTTGGAAATTTAGAGGGTCTCGTACGAGAAGTTTGGTTCTTACCCATTTTCTAAAAATGTTTTTAGGCACCGAGGCTCCATGATGGTAAGACTAGCTAGCTGGAGAACTGAAGGTTTATGGACCTAGTGGCTCATATTCTGACGAATAGGGATGTTTTGTCTTTTTGTTTTTGGAACAGTGTGAAACTTTATTAAGACTATTCAATTAAGTTTAATTCAATTTCAGTTCGTAGTTTAAATTTATTCTATGTCTGAAATGGTTGATGGGTTGTGAATATTAAATTTTCAATGTGCCCCTGGTCTTTGGGAAGTTTCCGACAATTGTTTTAAAAAAACAAATCTGTATTTTTCAAGGGTCAATTTAGGGTCATTACAAATACAATGAAAACTTTTTGTTACAGGCAAAATGGGGGATGTCCCCAGTGGTATTCGAACCCAAGACCCCTCGGTTATGATAGTGTGACCTAGTCATCCAGCTATCTCTTTCGATCCCAATACATGGCACAAACTTAATTGCATTATGCCTATAAAAAATTACTTGGCAGCTTAGCCATGACCTAGGTTCCATGATCTAGCACGCTATATTGTGACAGTTTCTGCAGATCAAATGGCATTTCCCCAACATTTCAGGGCTTCTAGGCACTTGGCAAAACATGATCATAACCTACAATAAAAGAGACTATCAATTCTAGCAACAACTAAAAGGATGCCTAAGCAACAAGAACTTGGTTCGTTCATTTAGCCAAAGGTATAAATCACTGGAAGGAAAAGAAACAACAATTATTTAGTGTTGCAACCAGTTTAAAACCACTAAGAAATAAAACATTGCAATGGGAGTGCCAAGCTAAATGGGCAAAACAAAAGGAAGAAGAAAAAGGAAAGAAAAACTCAGTAGTATAGATCCACATAGCAACCAACCTGTGAAAGGTATTGATAAACATCTGCCATTATCAAAACACTTAAATGGCCATGCAAGCCTAATGCAAAAAGAATTCCTGCATGAGTCACATTTGGTTCCTCTGGTTTGTTATAAATTATCCATGTTCGAGAGATCTTTCCCTACATAGAACAAAACACCATAATTAATGAGAGATTAGGTGGGAGTGGGTATATATAAGCCAAAACCCAAAAAAAAGGAAAAAACTTTTGTATAGGAAAGATTTTAATAAACACCTGTACAGGGGCAAGCCTTAGTCCAGCAGCTACTCCATTATGAAACTCTGGCCAAGATTTAAGTTCCACCAAATTTCTTATTGTTGGATCAAGATTCACCTATTCAACAGGATGAAAGCAAGTAGAATGCACAAATAATATCAAAATGTCAAACCATGGATTTGTTTAACAATAAATTTGCAGCAAGAACACCTGAAATATTAAATCAGTAATGCAAAGTACTTGACCAACATAGTCTACATAAAACATAAAGCCCTACAAACATGGAAGAATTGAAAAGCCATAAGATAATGGAATCCAAACCAACACATCCCATCACCAGATTAAGATATTACAAACAATAAAAAAGTACCAAAAATGAGATCTGCATGACAGCAAATCGATGAATTTATAACTTCACAAGGACATATAGAAACATGTTGTTCATGCTAACAACTTGACAATCAATTCTAACATAAATTTTACCATCTTTTGGTGAATCAAAACAACAAATTCTGATATAGAAACAGAAGATGTCATTGAATGACATAAAAACAAAATAAATGAAATCTTCAATAACAGAGTTGTTGGATTTTATTATTTAAGAAAAATGAAACCAAACATGAAGATCAGAATATAGGAAGAATGATAAGCAAGCATGGATGATATAAAGTAAAAAAATTTGTATAGAAACAAGAAAATAGAGAACAATTATAAAACATCAGAAAGACACCAAATATAAAAACATCAGGGTCACAAATAGAAACGAGGCATACTCACTAGCATCCCAAACCCAAACAATCCTTACTAGAAAAGAAGAAACAAAAGGTTTTTTAATAGAAAAGCAAATATGTATTAGCCAAACAATGCAAGTTGGCACATACATATGCAACTGACTCCCTGCATGTGATTACTTAAACATGAATTTATCACTTCACTTCAAGCTAACTTTTTCTTGATTGTCGTATATTATATTCATTTAATGGATCGAGTTATGGCAAATACATTGGTTGTTTTATAAGTCGCATCCAAATATTAGTAGAACACTCCATTTGGACTTGATGGAGACATGGCAATACAACCCCAGTAAAGAAAAGAATATTGGTTGCACATGCATTTCTCCATGCCTATTTGTGCTGCTCCAATTACAGAATTAGCATACTGATGCCAAAAAGAAAAAGTTAAACAATAATTTTCCCTCTCTTCCTTCAGACAATAAATGAATGTGTGATTATATCAGAGAAATTCATTCGCTAATTAACTTATATATTTTTATTTGGTGATGATAAACACTTATTTATTATTGTTCATAAATCCACCTCCTTTATTTACATATTAAAATCAAGAACCAAGACATTGACTCTAAAATGAAGAGGTAAGCAACATATGTTATATATTTTACAATAGAAACTATTGTCGGTCGTCAATTTTTAGCATTTAAAAAAATGCATCCAAATATCGACAATTCATAATAAAACGTATGTTGCTTACTAAACAAATGATAAAAATGCAATATGTGGATCCTGCTCGATAAAAAAACTCAATCGTTAGAGAAACAACACCGCCTGATCATCATTAGTTATAGATGTTGCTCTCTCTCTCTCTCTCTCTCTCTCTCTCTCTCTCTCTCTCTCTCTCTCTCTCTCTCTCTCTCTCTCTCTCTCTCTCTCACACACACACACACATATATATATATATATAGGTGATAGCTGCCTGCCTGTCTATAACACATAGGTGCGGGTGCGGGTATTGATGCCACGAAGCGGCACTTTAAAAAAACTTGGGTGCAGGGATGCAGGCAAGGTATGTATATATATAGGGGAATGAAAACCTCCCCAATGTAAACCCTCCCAAACCTCCCCAATGTAAACCCTTCCAAACCTCCCCAATGTAATTTTTTTTTGTATTTTTTCAAATTTCTGACCGTACAGATGTGTTCAGCATGAATGATTTACTACAAATTGACAATTGGATCATGAGTTTTGGATAGAAACAGTGGTATTTGGAGCCTCAAAAATTTATGAAAATTGTACGTGGTTGATTTTGAAACATATAAAAACCTATCCATGCATCGGAATCAAATGCTCCAAGAACTGATTCCTATAAAAACAAGCATATAAATCACATCTGTGCGGTCCCACGCATTCAAATCCAGACCTAGCCTGCAACTTCTAATACAAACGTGCATCATTGATCTTTGTAAATAACTCCATCTAAGCCGTTGGATGCACTTCTGTGTAAGGGGTGTGGGTGGGTCATGGTCGGACCTCAAATGTCGATCCAAATTATGTATCTGTCAAACATAGATGAAAATTATACACTTGCATACTTGGTATGGAACTGAATACGTCTGAGAGAGCTTATCAGACCCCGAGCTTGCATTTGTAGTACTTAAATTGAAACCTCATCAGTAGAGTTGGGAAACTAAATGAGTGCTTACTTGGTTTGGCTCATGGTTGGCTTGCAAAGAGTTTGTTCTAACTTGTTAAATAGGTTGAAAACAAGTAAGAAAAACAGTGGGTTGTGCTGAAGGTTGAGAACGGAAAAGGATTAGGTGCAATGTGATTGAACACTTTTAGTGTGTTGTTGTACCTGATCACTTTCATCATTGAGATACAACTTATGAGTTACGGAGCCTAACAGCAGATCGCAAGTGATTAAGTAAAGCAGCAAAGGATTGAGCAAATTTACAAGGGTCGTAGAAATCTCGAGTTCCACTGTAAGATCTACAATATTTTAGGTATTCTTATTATTTTTCTTTCATTTATAATTCAGGTTTCTAAGATCTAAACTAAGAAACTGATAGGACTAATTAAACTTAGAATGATTAGTCAAAAATCAATTTTTAGAAAAATATAGACTTATATTTGAATTCTTGAAAAAATATAACCTTGTATAGGAATTTTAGAAAAATATAGCCTTGTATTTGAATTTTGGAAAAATATAACCTTTGATATGAATTTGGAAAAAATATAACCATGTATTTGAATTTTGAAAAAATATGACCTTGCATATGAATTTTTCAAAAGTACAGCAGTGTAATTAAATCTTAGAAAATATGAGATTCAACATGGGATTTTCATAAAGTAAGTAAGAATATTCCAAGGACTAAAAAGTACATAGTTAGAGGAAATGGAAAAGATAACTAAATAGTTAGATTCTAATTAAAAGAAATAATATAAAAACTAAAGTAACTAAAAAGTAACTAAGTACACATTATGGAAAATTACCAATTAGATTTAAACTAGAAACAAGTACACTAATGATTAGATTGATTTTCTAAATCCAATAAAATATCTATTAAATCTAAAAATATCACCTACAAAGCTAGAAAAGCTAGCTTGATAGGTCTTCTTAATAGGGTCAAGGGTTATACTTGGGAGAAAAATGTTTGAAAAGTAAGATGATTCAATCTTCACCCTTGATTCCTTGTAATTCATCTCAACCCTCCATTTAAAAAGTAATCATGACTCTCCCCCTATAAATACCCCCTCAAATTGAGAGTTTCAAGCATCCAAGAGCTTTTTTTTTTCCTTTTCTCTCTTGTTTCTTCTCTCCTTTTAGTTTTTGTTTTTAGTTTTTTAGTTCTCTTCTATGTCACACGGACTCGGCCAGGGAAGCGCCGCACCCGAGTTGACACGCCCCGACACGGGTGCGGACACGGGTGCGGCTTCGGACACGGCCCGGACTCGGTCAACGCCGAGTCGGACTCGGTCAATGAGTCCAGGCCGAGTCTGTCTTTTTTTGGACTCGGTCAACGTTGACTGAGTCCAAAAATTGTCCATTTTTAGGGTAAAAAACAAAAAAAATTGATTTTTATATATTTTTTTAAAAATTATATATATAGCATGAGTCTCAAACATAAGCCCCAGGAAAAAAAATCAGGGGGCGCTGCCCCCTACGGCGTCCCGCCAGGGGCGGCCCCCTGGATCCCAGCCCGTTGACCCGCGTCGGGGGGAGCCCCCAGACCCCCCTTTCTACAAGGGCAAAAGTACAATCTGCAAAGTTTATAAAAACACTCATGCTGGTGCCAAACTTTAGAGGACAATATCCACATATATGCACACAGGATATATTATTATATATATATATATTTTTTAAATATATATATATAGCCGAGTCCCCGTGTCCAAAATTTTTAAAATTGCGCCGCACCCATGTGACATAGGTTCTCTTCTTTCTTCACTTAAAAAATGTGAAGGGTGCCTCTCTAGGAACTCTTCCCTATTCTCATAGTGCCTTGAAAGAGTTCAAACAAGAAGAAGCAAGTCCAAGCCTAGGTCCCAAGTCAAGGTAAGTAAAATTATCCCTTATACATCTTGATATTATTCAATTTCTATTTTCTTCCCTAATTCCTATTTTCATCTATATAGGCAAGTGTTTCCATAACACATGTAGGGTTATGAAATGAGTTGTTATTATGCTTTTGATTTTGTCTTTGTTATTATCCCTATTCAAGATACATGATTTTCTTTATGATGCTTCTATGAAAAGAGGAATAAATTACATGTCCTAATGATAGTCCATCACCATGAAGATGCTTAATTAGTATTATGAAGCAATCACTTGATATATGCATTCATGCATTTTAAAATTTTGCAAGTTATGTTTCATTCAAGTTTTTAAAAGATTTTTGAAAATCCATGGGCTAATGACAAGAGGAAAATTATACTCTTGGAAATTCGTATGAAAAAATATGTCTTGATCCTAATTCAATTTTTGAATTTAATTCATGTGAATATGAGAGAATGAATGCTCAAAATTCGTGTGATATAAAAATTTGATTTTTGTTGAGAAATCCGTACAACCATGATCTCTAGAGTCATGCCCAAGCCAAACAATTTGGATAGTTGTGGTTCATTCTAATTAAAAACAAGATTCTTGATCTCATCCAATAAAAATCAGATTTTTTGGAATGACTTGTTTTTTTTTAACTAATAGATTTATGGATTTCAAAAGAACTTCAAAAAAATTTGTATCCACCCAACCACACCTTGGGAAGACGTCAAAAATATTCTACCAAAGGAATACTTTCCAAAAACGAGTCTTATGCAAATCCTTAGAATGGATTTAATGCGATACCACACACCTTGAGGGTGCAATACTCAAAGCATTGAGGCTACCAAGAAGCGTACATAGAAGTTATTATAATCTCAATCACCATACGATTCGTGAATATCCTTGCCTCGAGAAGGCTAAGGCTTGTCTATACTTAGACTACAGCCCAATGTTGAAAGGAGTTCACATATGCAAAGATACGCTATGAACTCAATCCCAAGGGCCAATACAACAAGGTTGCATATGAAAAATACATATGTGTGCTTACAAATATGATGAAGGTGCATTGGCTTAGACATACAATTTATACTTGAATTACATGTTTGTCTATACATTAAAGCCAAATATCATGTGATAATGTATGATGCCTACAAATATAAAAGAGTTAGGCAAGCAAAGGTGCACATGACACATGAAATGCCAGTGAGATTGATGTTCATACATTCATACATGATGCTTTTGTAAGATGAAATATTATTGTACTTAACATAGCATGCTAATTATTATTGCATTGAGGAATAAATTAAATTGTAAATGGAAATAGTGCTCTCTTGAGAGCTGGGTGACTGCTGTTAGATTTTGAATCTCCAGGTCCTTCCACGCTTGAGATCTGAAAAACAGAGAGAGAGAGAGAGAAAGGGAGAGAGAAGTTGAGAGAAACTGATACCCCTTTAGCCATAGGGTCGGCTGCTGTGTATTCCTTCATATTAACATGTGGTTACAAATTTTTAGGGTACTAAAATACCCCTCATTACAATAATCAGTATTACAAAATGCCATTAATGAAGAAGTGGATGTCACGGGTCCTGGATCTTCAGATCCATGACCCGTAACCAGAGAAAACACTTCTTTTCAACTGCACCCCGTGAGAAGAAGTCTCACTACTTGTACTAACTCACACACATTAAATCTGATATTATCGTCGTCCCTGGCAAGGTGCCTTTTCCAAAGGGGCACGTAATTTGGGTTGGGCATAGACCTTGTCATGACATACTACCCTGCGGGGAGTATGGGGTTGTTGAGCCTTTAAACCTCGTATGACATGAGAGCATGACTACTAACACTTATAATAAAGATTGAGCCGCCCAAGTCACCCATTCACAAACAGGTTCACCAAGAGAGGGTGGATGGTACACCTCGAGTAACAAATGTCGCATGTAGAGTTTTATAACTACATGTCATACCGACTTGAAAAACGATGAGCAAAGCGTCCTCAGACCTCCGTCACTCGAGGCGTGGAGGTCCGGTCACCTGAGGGTGTACCTTAGATGCTGCAGCAGTAGGGATTGCAATCCAATTTGCCCATGAACCGGTTATCTCTCTCGGTCCTAGGAAGTTGTGGCATGGGAACAAGGATCCGGGCAGCAGAAGCTACGGCAAATTCACCCCTTGCATAATAAACACCGTAGTAACTCTCGTTGTCGTGATGACCACCTCTGCATACCCAGAGGAGTAAAACTATTGAAATTTAATACTAACATTGCTCACATACTGACATAGCTAGCTGCAATTTATTTGATTATATTGCTGAAATCATGTTCTTATTATTGTCTTATTATCATCTAGCTACTATTGTCAATTCATGATCATTACATTTCATATGAATCTAGTATATTACATACTGCATAATGGATGTTGATGCCTTATCATAGTGCATGATGTTTAATTTTACTTACCTACTCTCAAGAGTTTGACCCCGTTTGTTATGGGATGCAGGCAATGAAGAATGAGGCAGTGCAAGGGCTAGATGCGTGACAGGACCTTGAATCCAAAATTTCCCTAACTGAGTTCTGATCTTGGAACCAACTTTGGTTTATCTCATTCTTATGGGATATTTTGATTAAACCTTGATGATGTATAAACTTTAATAACTTAGTTTATTTACAATGCATGGAATGGCTTTCATATGCAACTCTATTTTAAACATATTTCTCTCTCTTTAACACTGTCGGAATTGTCTGACTCTTTCAAAACCCAAACTATTTCCGCTGTGCTATTTCAAAAAAATAATGGGGTTAAAATTCTAAGTTTTTAAGTTGAAAATTTCGGAGTGTTACATCCACGTACAAGAGAGGCTTATTCCAAGCTTTTACCCAAATCTTATTGTCCGTACAAAGTAGAAGAGAGGCTTGGCAAGTCAGCTTATCGCCTAAAGCTCGGTTTTCATGTAAGCTGGTTGAAGTCATTCTGAGATCCCCTACAAGTGAGGTAGAAGCCCTAAATGAGAGAGCACCCCAACCCCTCAAGATGTTCAAGATGAAGCGCATGGAATGATCCGGGCACAAGTGGTGAAAATTTCTTATCGAGTGGGATGAAGACAGGCCCAAAAAAGCAACTTGTATATGGGAGGATACATTGCGGAAGAAGTCCACGTGGTTGTACAACACAACAATGATTCAAAAGCTTTCCAATGTCAGATCAAGCTAAAATTACTATCATACAGGAAATGTTGTTTCAAGGTCACGTAATCTGTCACACAAACACTCCATTTTTTCCTCGATATCCATGTCGACATGTGTGTCCCCATGTCGACACACGTCAACACCTGGACATGCCATTTTACTTTATAATTATATTTTCAGTGTATAACTTTATATTTTCAGTTTATAACTTTATATTTAAGATATGGCATATATATTTATATTATATTAGTTTATTTTGAAGTTATTTTGTATTTATGCGATATTTAATAGATATACAGTCATGTCCCTGTACCCACATTTTTTAGAATCGCCATGCCGTAACCTCCATACCAGTACACGTACACGTACACGTACACGTACACGTACACGTACACGTACACGTACACATACACGTACACGTACACGTACACGTACACGTACACGTACACAGGTGACATAGCTCGTAATCCATCGCAATCCATATTAGGTGTCATGATCCTGTTTTAAAATCTTAGTCTGCTCTTATTCTTCAAGGCTGAAGCAATCCAATATTCAGATTTTCTCCTACCCCTAAGAAGGCTAATAGAATAAACTCAATGGATAAATAGGGCAGGTCCCCAAATTTGCCACAAACATCGATGTAATATCAATATATTTTGTGGATTTTTTTTCAAAACGAAAGTCTTGAAAAAATCTAAATATTTTCAACAGCAAGTATGAACAACCATGATAACACAAGATTATTTTGATACTATCCCAAAAAGTGAACAAAAAAACTTTTTATATTTTTTGTGCTTTCTACATTTCTTAAAATTCTCATATCATGACAATTTTTTAAAAGAAACAACTTTTATACCCCCGTATAGGTTGGACAGAATTACATCTGCCACGTTAATCGTTATAACTTATAAAGTATTATAGCATGTCATTAGATGCAATTAAAAGGAATATGTAATTATGGTATGTAAAAGTTTGCTGAACAAAGTTTCTACATCTTGAATCGTGTTAATTATGACAGAAATGGTAGCTTTTCTACATTTCCTCAACAGCCTACCACATAATTTTTCAAACTTATGTCAGAAAAAAAAAATGTATGATGCACAATTTAAAATAGAAATTTGAATTACTTAAAAGTGTCACTCAAATGCATTGACAGAAAGATGTTCCCAAACAGGAATGAAAGTCAAGATAATTGTTCAGAACATTGCATTTAAACAGAGTTTGCTATCTCATCAGAGAAACTCTATCAAAAAGCCAAAAAGGAAAAAAGCATGGTTACTAAATGTACCACCTTAATCTTGGTGATGGTAGTAACTTCAAATTCTCATGCATCCTAAACATTTTTTCTTCAAAATTCAACAATCAATGCTTTCAATTAGCACAACTTCTCCAGTTAATTGGTATGTGTTGAAAAAGTAACATTTGATCAAACATTACATTGCATAACAAAATATTAGCATGAGTAGGAAATAATCAACCATATAGACCCTATAGTCAAGTCTACATATGCACTATGGCATATCTACTGGCTCATGATGATTTGAGTTATTAAAAGGAGATCTCAAATTCAGAGATTGGGTGAAACACATGACAAATATGAATACAATCGAATTTTTAACAATATAAAACATCATGGCATTTAAGTAGTCAATAAAAATATATACAATAATAATGATTAATATGTAAATATAGCCTAATAACAAAGGAATGGACATTTTGATATTGCAGAAGAACCTACTGTTGCATTCTGCTGTGATGGCAACCGACCAGCCAGAACAAGCTTTGGGACCATGAGAGCCTATTTATTGCCATCCAAACCATCAGAATGAATGTCAATAACATCTTCAGATGATACAAAGCAGAATGTTCTGCAAGGACATAGTAGATCTAAGAACAGGAAATTTACCTCTGTCAGGAAAGTGCAAGTGGTTGCAAGAGTAAATGCTCCTCGGCCAAGAGGTAACGCAGTGGTACGCTGTGCAAGCTGCCATAGCTGGGCCTGTAAAAAGCAAGAATGATTATGACAAACATCCACAGAATGGCAGTGACATTCTAAATTTATAATTAAATCACA
The DNA here is from genome assembly GCF_984573655.1 of Nuphar pumila. Lineage (NCBI taxonomy): Eukaryota > Viridiplantae > Streptophyta > Magnoliopsida > Nymphaeales > Nymphaeaceae > Nuphar > Nuphar pumila. Next base: position 22,780,742 of record NC_143252.1, on the reverse strand, counting down.
TGTAGACATGTCCATGAAAGAAAACGTTACAGATACGATATCGAAAAACCAATTATAAACTAAAACGAGTTTCTTGTTATTGACAACCTATACGCATAAGATGCTTGCACCATACAAGCTTAGGGAAAATAAAGCTGCAAAGGGTCACACAAATATGACTAAGAAAAGCAAATTCAACAAGTTATTATCCCGCAAAGTTCACAATCTCCACTTGGAAAAGCTGACAAAGAGCTTTCAAGCAAATGATGAAGAATTCAATTTTTTTTATCAACAATGTTAAGTGTGTGTGTGTGTGTATTACATGCCACAATTGTCAGATCACAAGAGACCTGATGTTGCATGCAAAATGGACTTCAATGGCATTTTTGAGGTGCAGTAAAAGGTCATGCTTGCTTTTTTTCTTTTGCATGTTTTCCTCCCAATCAGAGGGCTGTCTGCTGTTCATTGCATGCTCGCACCTAAGGCATTTGAAGCTGCTTCAAATCCTATATACATCCTTTCATGTCATACTGTATATTGCACAATTGCTAAAACAGCAATACCCAATGCAGTCCCATAATTTGGCTGCTGGGAGGGGCATATTGGGGTCAGCTCTAACCTCTTGCTTTTGTGCAAGAAGTCGCCACCCTCAGAATTTGAACCTGCACCTCCATGTTGGCGACCTGAGCACTTATCGTTGCAACAAGAAATGGCCGCTGTCATCCATAATTACTATATTGCATTAGATATTGAAATGGGAAACCAAAAAAATGTCATATGATCTCATCATTGCCTTCATCAATCATAATCAAATTGATACTGAAATGCACGCCATTGTCAAGATCATTCACCTGCACTCCTCTTTAGCCTCAAATATTCATTGGTTTCTACCTAAATTTGTTTGACAACCTCTATCACTGGTTGTGTCGAATCAACTTATTTGTCAATCATCTTAGATTCCAGATACATAACGGATCAAACTGTTTCACATGCTGATGCTCTTTCTACAACTTGTCATATAGACAATATTAAAATTAACAATTAATTATGAAAAGGTTAATGAAGTAATGACTAAAAACCTTCTCCTAGTTGCATACTTGTATGTTATATAAGAGGATATAATCATATAAGATTATTCAAGGGAAACTGCTCGAATAAATTCCACTTCCAGGTGTAGATATGCTTAAAGAAGCCACAATTATACCCACTCCAACTTGCAAAAAATTGTAATAATGTCCTTGTTTTCATTCAATAGGCTTAAGGGCATGCTTATAACTTCATTTTTTTTATGTTAGATATTCATGGCCAGTAGAGGCAAGTGATGGCATTATTGTAATTGTTATGCAGTAGGAGATGTTAGTTTTGTGCCATATTATTTAAATTTTTTCTAAGTTTGTTATTAGCCCTCTCAGGACACTCACATATATTAATAAAAGATTTGAGGTGTAACTCTTCACCCTAGAAAGAAGATCAAGGACGAATCATGGAGTCAAAGTCCCCCTATCATTCTTCCTCTCTAGCATGAGTATAAGTTTGGATGTGTGTTTTCATGGTATCAGAGCCAAAAACATTACATTTTATGTGAACATGAAAATTAAAAGTGCCTAAATCAGGTAATATATCCTCCCATTATTTCTCTTTCATTCCTATTATCTATCAACCTTGTTCCTTTTTCTTTTTCCATTCAAATATTATGGTTTTCTTCTTTTCACTCTATTTCTTAACTTCATATTGTTTACTGCATTTCTTTCTTCTTTTCTCTTTTCTTCTATTCTCACTTTTTTCCTTTAGGGTGTACTTTAATGCACTTGCAGATCTGTGGACATGTGGACAAAAAGTGCATGTGAAATCCAACCTTCCTCAAAACAAGGGATCTGAGATGCTCGCATGCTCGGTTTATAGATGTATCGTCGTGCAAATGCGAATGATTGTCAGTCAAGGAGGGGTTTTGTTATGGATGCTCTCAACAACCTGGCCCAAACCATGAACACGGATTTGCAAAACCAAAATGAGCATGCCGCACCAGCCGGTGCAAATCATAACCCCAACCCAATAACCTATGAGAAGTTCTTGAAGCTCGACCCTCCAACCTTTTCGAAGAAAGTTGACACAGAACTTGGGGAGAGCTGGATCGAAGAGATCGAGTAAGATTTTCGTGTATTGTTTGTGCCTGAGGATAGGCAAACCAACTTCAGAAACTACCAGCTGAAAGGGGATGCCAAAAAATGGTGAGATACGGCTCGTGAGGTTGGCTTTGCAAGGGTAGCCCACATCCCCTGGGGCATTTTTCGGGAGGCATTCTTGGAGACTTATTTTTTCTAGCATACTCATGACAAGAAGCAACAAGAGTTCCTGAAACTGACGCAGAGAAACATGAATCTGGTGGACTATACCATCAAATTGTGCAGTCTGGAGCGCTATTGCCCGAACTTGTTCACTAAAGACAAGGACAACCAAGTACGTTAGTGGACTCAAGGACGGTTTGAGATATCAGGTGATGACCAACCGACCATCGACTTTCCACGACACCATCGAAGTGACTACTACTCTGAGCGAAGAGTGGAAGAAATCCAAAAAGAATCAAGGCAAGCCAGCTGGTAAAGGTGGGGTCTGCAAGCAACAGTTCTTTGGTCAGGTGCAGCAACCACCATTCAAGAAGTAAAAGCGTCACGAAGAAAACCGCCCACAACAGAAGTTGAATTAGATATGCCAAAAATGTAATCGTTCTCATAACAGACAGCCATGCCCTCGTGATACAGGTGCATGTCTTTACTACGGGAAGATGGGTTATTACGCCTGTCAGTGTCACAAGAAGATGGCGGATATACAAAGCCGGACAGTTGGGGGAGGTGAGACATAGCAGCAGCAGCACCGGAACATCCGGAAGAGGATGTCAGGACGCGTCTATGCCACCACGGCTGAACAACTGTAAAAGGGCAACTTTGTGTAAGGTACGGTGTAAGTTGCGAGTCAAGCAGCACTTGTTTTATTTGACGGCAGTGCTACACATTTTTTTATATCTATATACTTTACTAAACAATTGAGTGTGAGCGTTGAGCCCTTGAAGCATATGCTAAATATATATAATCTTGTTGGTCATAATTCTATTTGTGTAAGTTATGTACCATATATAGACAATAATGGACAGAATCTACCTCTTGATCTGATCCTACTCAATATGACTAAGTATATGTCATATTGGGCATGGATTTGTTGTATAACCATTATGCTAATATTTTGTACCGAGAAGGGAAGGTTGTGTTGTCTCGACCGGATCTTCCAAAGATAGAAGTCAGGCTCTCTAGACTTGTTCTGAATGACCAAGTTATCTTTACACTGAAGGCACAGAAGTATTAGAAGAAATGATGCACTGCTTTCCTGGTCAATATAACATTGGTGGAGCCGAAGACTATATCAATACAGGAATTCGAGATAGTCCATGAGTTTCAAGACGTATTTCTGGAATAGTTGATGCACTTCCTTCACATCATGAGATGGATTTTTGTATCGAATTGATACATGGAACGATGCCAATTTTCAAGGCACCTTATCATATGGCACCAATGAAACTTGAGGAGCTGAAAAAGCAGCTTCAGGAACTGATGGAACGGGGATTCCTCTGACCCAGTATGTCACCGTAGAGAGCACCAATATTGTTTGTAAAGAAGAAGGATAGTTCGATGAGGTTATGCATTGACTATAGGATGCTTAACCAGACGACCATAAAAAATAAGTATCACTTACCCCGTATAGAAGACGTGTTCAACCAGTTGCACAGGATGAAGGTTTTCTCAAAGATCAGCCTTAGATCTAGGTATCACCAACTCAGAATTAAGAACCATGACATTCCAAAGACGGCTTTTGGAACAAGGTATCGGCATTATGAGTTTGTGGTGACGCCTTTCGAACTCACTAATGCACCAACTGCATTTATGGACCTGATGAATAGGGTATTCCGACCGTAACTGGATTCGTTTGTGATCATCCTCATAGACGACGTATTGATATACTCAAAAAGTATGAAGCAGCATCTAGACCACCCGAGGATCGTACTGGGGACTCTCAGAGAACACCAGTTATTCGCTAAGTTCTCAGCGTGTTAGTTATGGCTTCAAAAAGTGATGTTCTTATGGCATGTGATCTCGAAAGATGGGGTATCAATGGACACGGCAAAGGTGGATATTTTTCCTAATAAATTTTCTTAGAAATAAGGATGAAAATATTATTTATAAATTTTAATGGATTTTAATAAGTGAATTTTGGATGTTTAATAGGTAGATATACTGATTCGGAGCAGTTGGAGACATCAGGAGTTTACTCAGAATGGTGGGCTACTATAGACGATTTATACAAGACTTACTCATGGATTGTCTTGCCCATGACCAAGCACTTGAGGAAAGGAGTCAAGTTTGAGTAGACCGACAAGTGTGAAGAAAGCTTCTAGATTCTGAAAGAGAAGTTCACAACTAATCCTGTTTTGACCTTGTCATCTAGTTACGGTGGTTTTTGTAACGTCCCAAAATTTCAAACTTGTGAACCTTTCAGAAAACAGGGAGGAGACTAGAAAAAAACTTTCTTAAGAGTTTGTTTATAAAATCAGCGGAAGACTATCCTTTTGTTAAATTCAGAAAGGCAAGCTGACAACTTTGGGCGTGTTAGCTAAAAGAACCAAAACGCACAATCCATGTTACTTGCAAAACACTTGAAAAAGCCACTTTTATTTAAGAAGTTCCCAAATAGTACAAAATTCGGATATCCAAAGGAAAATCCATGTCAAAACCCACAAACGTCCAGGACGCGAGCTAAGAGCAGGAAAAAGGAAATTTTGAAGTCATCTTGTCATCGCGCCATCGCCCATGGTGTACCTAATCATCACTTGTACCCATAGAATGAGTTAGTTTCGCGAAAAACTAGTAGGTGCACAAGAGAGACTACAGGAAACTGAATTAAGTACATTTAATTCAGTATACTAAGCAGTTTAAAGCAGATATGCAGTTAAGCAGGTAAGCAATGCAAAACAGGTAAACAGTTATAAGCAGGCAAGCAGTGCAAAACAGGTAAGCAGTGCAACTGTCAAAACGCAGCATGACGATTCATTTGATCGTATGCTATGAACTACCACGCAACAAGCAAGTCTCATGACCCATCAACCAGTGTGAACAGACTTTATATTTCGATATTACTGGCCTACGGGTACGCGCAGGCAAAACGTAGAAACAACTGAGACTAGTTCGGGCGTCTGTTATTCTATGTATTTTCAATAACCCGAATAGCTAGATGAGTCTGCTCTTAAAGGGATGGCTTTAGCCGAGAGAGGATTCTCAAAAGGCAGGGAAGTGGCAACGGATGCATCCAACTTTTGCAGAAGTCCATGGGATCTACCACCTAGGATAATGTCTGGTAGTCCCTTCCTCTAACTCTAATGACTGGAGAGGCCGGATCTTTGCCCGTGGGGTGGTTATTAACAACCTGTCCATTGGAGTTTTATACCGCTTTGTCCTCTCTCTTAAGAGACAATAAGAAGCGAATGGGTGCGTTAGGTGTTGCTTAACTAATGACCTATCCTATGATGTGGTCTTTAAACCACTCGAGCATCTAGCCTGTGAAGGCGATCAGTCACCATTTAAGTGATTACAGAATTGTGCATTTAGTACTATTCGAGGTCGCATGACTGTCTCATCCGATCATCACAGTACTAGCGTGTAGTGCACGACTACAAGTACTCTAGGATAAAAGGGGTGTAGTTCCTTAATAAGAACATCAACAAAAGTGTTTCACAAAGATGTAATGTTTCTCAAACTTTACTTTTGACATTCTTTATCTTTTGAAACAGCCAGCAGCTTGTGTCAACATTTGGCATGCGATATTTTAGAATCTCATCCGCTAACAGGGTATCTACATGCCTTGCATGACTCGATATCGGCCTCGATAGACGGGATACGGGTTTCTCAACAGAACCCCCCCCCCCCTCCCCCGCTAAGAAGTTCGCTCGAGCCCCAATTCGGGGTTACCCGAGATATGTCGAAAAGACGAACAGAACCAGCCAATCACATCCTTCCAAATGCTTCGATTTGGGCAGACTTTGATGCTTTTGCGCATCTTCCTAAATCTCAAGTCTACTCTGCAGGACTGCGTACTCGAAAAGCCAGGATCCCTCTCCATAGACAAGGTTGTATCGCTAAGCCCCGACTCAACTCTTGTCGCAAGAGGAAGAGTCGTAAATGTCTCTTGCATCATCCACGAGGATGCCTCAAAAGTGCATACAATGAGCAAAAACCTGAGCGTCATCTGCAATGGCAAGGCAGTAACAAAGCATTTGCAAAAGCAAGAGCCTGGGAGCAAAGCGCGGTAGCAAAAAAAAACGTGACAGAAAGTAAAGAACAAGAATCGCGAAACCACGTCCTTGAGTTAAATGTGTACTCATATGAATATATATTTGTAAATATATTTATTCAATTGTCCTTTTTAGTTAATTGAACTCAATTCAATTGTTCAAGTCCTCCGTGCAATCTTCTCCTACCTTCGAGAGCTCAAGTTTGCTGACATCTACGGGCGTAAACGATTGACGGCTCGGGTTGCGGAGCGCGAGCGAGATCCGTCGTACAAGCTGCAAAAACGACAATCTTAGCAAGCTTACACCAAAATAGAAGATAAAGGACACCACTGTTGACCTAACGTGAAGGAAGCAGAGGCAGGGGCATCGTGCCCTTGCACACCTGCAAACGTGAAGGCGTAGTTGTTGTTGTATTTTGTAATGAATTATTACAACACTTGAATGAATTTACATTAATTAAAAATAAAGAAAAGAAAATGTTGCAAAATGAACAAACATGTTAGAAATAAATGTAGGCATTTAGGGATTTTTTCCAATTAAAAAATTGAAGTAAAATCCAATATTTGCCTATTTGTGCCCCAAAAAAATAAAGAAAAAATCCCTAAACATGTCAAAAATTTATGAAATTTTATATGGATAAACTAGAACTAAAAGGAAAGAAAACTCTTTTTACAGATTCTGAAAATGAGTTTTCGTTAAAGAGGACGCATCAAAACAAGTTGAAATAAAGATTGAGAAATGCTTAAAAGGGGCAAAATGATAGTGTTCCGACTTTTAAAAAATTTAGGGAGATAAACTAGACATATAAATTGGAGATCAAGTTGATCAAAAATCTGTAAGCCTGTGAAAGAAAATTCAACAGGTTTCTGATTTTTTATCCGAATGACAGATGAAAACTTAATGAAAAATTATGAAAATTGACATGCATAAACTAGACATTATAAGGAGAAAACTCTTTTTTACAAATCTAAAAAATGATCTCCCATTAGAGAGATATGAATGCAACAAGTTGGTTTTAAGTCGAAATAATGTCTGTAATTGCAAACAAATAAGGTTTCGACTTAAAATGCAAAAGAAATAGAAATATTTCATGAAAATGGATGAAAATTTACATAAAGGAACTAGACATGCAGATGGAGAAGATCCTTTTTACAGATCTGAAAAATGATCTCCCATTAAGGAGATATCATTGAAACAAAATGGGCTAAAAATTAGACCATAAAAGTGACACAGTAAAATATAGTTGCGGTTTTGGGCCAAAATAATATATCAAAACACCATAGAAATTGATAAAAATTTACATGAAGAAACTAGACTCAATGCTTGAGATTTCCCTTTTTACATATTTAAAAGATCATCTCTGGTTAGGGAGAAATCAATCAAACAAGTTGGTCTAATTTCAGGGAAAATCCGGACGAGGATAAACAGCAGGGTCTGAATCCCAATTTTTTTTAGGGATCAAAACATATTAGAATGATCTGATTTTTGGTGTGGATCCCGAAAACATACTAATAAAGATGTGGTAAAAAAATCAGATCAAAATAAGACCTAATTATATGCGAAATGATGAAGGCAAAAACGGACCAGAATTGAAAATATTATCTCAATACCATTGAATAGAATAGAATCTCAAAATGGATTGATCCAATGATCAAAACGTGAGATCTATCATTCTAGATCATTGATGATAATAAAAATAATATAAAAATATAACGAAAAGCATATAAAATGAAATTGAAAGTATTGGGGCATAAATTGAAATTGATTTTGCCCATAGAATGTAGAATTTGATCTATTGAAGATTAATTCCTAATTCTAAATTGCTAAAATGAAAATGCATACAGTAAATAGCAATTTGAATTTGAATGGATCAAAGCATAGAAAATGGAAATTTACATGGAATTGAACTAGATTTGCATTGCTATTACATGAAATTGAAAGAAAATGCAAGAAAGAAAGGAAAGAAAGAGGGGGGCGATTTTGATAAATTGGAAGAAATAGAAAAAAAAAAGAAAATCAAAAGAAAGGGACAGAGATGGCCTACCTTGGGCTTCTTCATCCTTGCTCCAGCTACCACCTTCAAGCTTGAGCCTCCAAATGCCAAGGAGGAGAGTTTTCTTCTTTGGAAAATTCTTCACTCCTAGATGAGAAAAGGAGAAGAGAGAGGAGAAGGGAAGAGAAAGAGAGAACTTTTTTTTTGTTCTCTCAATTTCTCAAACTCCAACTTGATGAGATGAGAGACCCCCAAGGGGTCTATTTATGCTTGAGGAACGGGGTTGGCTTTTGCAAAACTTTAGATATAGGACTAAAAATTCTCAAAAAGTAGAAGCCAAGCCCATTTGGGCATTTTTCTTTTTTGTAAAGGGGCATAAATGCCCTTTTGGAAAGCCTTGCCTGCACATGGGTGCCTATGTAGCAAGGGGGGGCTCACACGGGGTTGGCGCCAACCCCATGTGGGTCTTTTCCCATTTTGTAAATGGGCAAAAATGTCGTTTTGTGAAAATTTTGACATGTGGCACCCTCTTGAAGGAGGGTACCCGTGTGAGTCCTTTTTCAATTTTCTAAATGGGTAGAATGTGATTTATTTTAAAATTTTGACACATGGGATCACCTTGTGGGTGATGTTCATGTGTGATTTTTAAAAGTAAAGGGGTTTTTAAAGGCACTTTGAAAAACCATTTTGATAAAAATGCCAAGTGGCGCCCCTCTTTTGAAAACAACATTTTTTATTTTTTATTTTGAAATTAAGAAAAAGGGAAATGAAATATGAAAGTGAAAAGGGGAATTTTTTAAAATAATTGAACTTCAAAATTGAATTTTTGATTTATAAAATGAGAATTGGACAAAACCGAATCCAGATTGAAATTTTTAGAATTTTGCAAAACACTGATTTTTGATTTCTGAAATTTCAAAGTTTATTTTGAAATGGAGGATAAAAATTGGATTTTGATTTTGAACTTGAAATACCCAAAATTGATTTTGAATAAAAATTGGATTTTGAAATTGGATCTGGATCCATTTTAACATTTCGAAATCCAAACTGAATTTTGAACTGGATCCAGGGTATTTTTCAAATGAATTTTGAAATTCAAAGGTTTGTTTTAGGATTTGGGGATAAAAATAGGATTTTGATTTTAAATATGAAATCCCCAAATTGATTTTGAATAAAAATTGAATTTTGAAACCGGATCTGGATCCATTTTGACATTTTGAAACCCAAACTTAATTTTGAACCGGATCCAGGGTATTTTTCAAAGGATTTTTACAAAATGGTGGATTTGAATTTGAAAATCCAAAAATTGATTTTGAAATTAGAATAAAAATTTGAGTTTTAAAAAGGATCTGGATCTGAAGTTTTGAAAAAGATTGGATCTGGATCTCGATTTGAAGGAAATTTGGTTTGAAATAAGAATCGAACCCTGAATATGGATTTTGAAGAATTGAAAATGAAAAAACCCCAAATTCTTAATGAAAATTGGGAATTTGATTTTGGATCTTGGATCCAAAATAGAATTGAATCTTGGATCTGAATCAGAAATCAAGAAGTGAATCTGAGTTCAGAAATTTGATTGAATTGAACTTCTGAATGGATCAAAAGGTGGATCCAGACTTAAACGGATCCAAAGTTGCTTAATTGGATCCTGGATATCTGATGAGATATTCCAGGTTTAAAGAAGGAAATCAGACTCTTGATATAGAATACTGAATGAATCAGATAAAAAATCCAGGTCCGGAAATAAATTAGACATCAAATCCAACATTGGATCCAATATCTGAATTGAAAATGGTTGGATCTCGGATATTGATGAAATATTAGATTAAGGAATTGATCCGAGTCCGAATTTGGGGTCTTTCCCAGTTCAAAAATGGTTGGAAACAGTGGCCTAAAGATTTTTTTATTTTTTTGTTTTCGCCCTGCAGGAGGTAGAAACACGATACAGAACTAGTCTGAACTAATTTGAGTTGGACTGGCTCTGAATGAACTGAGTCAAAAGCCAGTTATACACAAGTGAACTAAATTCGGAACCAGAACATTAGCTCAACCAGCTAGAGTCAGCTCAATTTGGATTGAATTGAGCTCAAACGAGCTGAAATGAGCTGAAACATGGTCAGACTGTAAAAAAAGTGACTTTGAACTGCAACTGAGCTACTCGAACTCCTGGTGAACTTAGATCAGACTCACTAGTATGGGATCTACTGGATTTGACTGACTCGGATATAGTTTGGTTAAGATTTGAGCTAAAGTGAGCTTATTTGGCATGAAACGAGCTAAATTAGCTGAAATGGTTAGAAATGGTCAGGATTCGCTCATCGTGAGCTCAGAGGAGTTAGAAATGATAGTCATTCTAACTTTTCTGAACTCGAGATGAGTTTGGTTAAACCTAACTGACGAGAAGTCTAAGGGTGACCTAGGGGTAAAATGGTAATTTTATTGGTTAAAAGGGGTAAACTGGTCTCTAAACTGGGATAAACCTAGGGGTGAGACTCGATACTGCCATGCAGGGGACTGGCATACGTGAAATGAAGATGTCTGGAATAGACTTGGAAAATTTGGGGTGTTTACAGTTCCTTCTCTAATTAATAGGATGTGATACATAGATTTTGATGATTTTAGTATAACCATGCCTGGCAATGAATGTCATACTTGCAAGATTGTCATTAGTTACCAGGCAGTTCAAAAAGTGTGGATCAAAAAAGGAGTAACAGATCTCATCTTTCAATTTTTCTGGGTAACTGAAAGAAATATATACTTTTTGAGAAATTTGTATGCTAGTGCTTAAAGATGCGCTAGATACAGTCTCCAGAAAGAATAGAGACAAAAACTTGACAATAACAAATTATAGGGCTACAAATAGAAGCATGTTTAAAAATCTAAGCTGCCACCTGAACAGCATTTTCATAAAACCAACTGATAGCTACCATTGAAACACTAAATTCAGTTTTCAGTATCATACTACAGAAAGTCATTACATAAGCTATATAATGTTAACCTATATTTTGTAAGTGTAATCAAAGTCCAAAAAGTCGCTTTTAGACCATGAAGCACAAAAACCAACTTAAAAGCATAGGGATGTCACCAACAAGTAGTCAAACCTAGCCAGAACAAAATGAATTAATGTGACACGAATTGTTTTACATTCTTGTTACAAAGAAAACAGCCAGCAAAAAATTTATTAGTATGTTGAAAAAATGAAATAAGAAAAGTCATTAAATAAATCTAACTCAGTAACAGTTAAAAACAAAGAATAAAGAAAAGGAAAAGCACCTGTTGCATATCTTGTTCAGAGGAACTAGAATTGCTTGAGGATTGCACAGCCACGGGTCTTGCTGAGCAAAGCAACCGCCTAACCTGAAAATGAAATTGCACCAATCTGATCCCACTATGGTCATCAAAGAAAAGCTTGCAGTATAAAGAATGTAACAGCATAGTACATATAAAATTAAGTGGTCATTTACATCCTAGTCCAGGTTTTACCATGATTGGAGTGGACTCTGAGAACTCTTTTTTCATTATGGCATTTTTGGAATGTAAAACCTTGCTTTACCATGCAATGAATTGAATGGTGATCGGTAACAACCCCATCAAGTTTTGCCCAAACACCCTTCTCTATCTCTCTACTCACCAGATCCTTCCTCTTCCTATTTCTTCCATTCTTCATTTCTTTCTTGCACCAAACCCACCATGAAGTTCCTCTACATTTAAGATGGTACCAGAGTCCCATTGAAGCTATAGGAAGGAGGTTTTGAAGAAACATCTACAGGCAATTAACATGATCTAGAGGTCATGCAACTGGACCAAGGTGAAGGTTGATCATTTTGGGTTATATTATGGTCAGTGAGGATGGATTTTAGATGATGTTTGAGCCATACTTTTCTGGTTTGTAGTGGTTAGCGAGTTACAAAATGTATTTTTTGTTGTCAGCTCTAAACCCAGACATTGGAGGAGATGAAGGTCATGGGACCAACCTAAAACTATTTTAAGCATGGAATATGTTTGAAATGTAACTTAAGACACATACCATGTTAATCAACAAGGGGTCATGTCCTAACTATGAAGGAAGCTTCAAGATCTGTGAAGCAATTGGTTGCAGGGCTAGTAGTGACAGCATCAAGGTGGAAGGAGGGCCATCAACCCTCGAAGTGGTCTTTTGACATTAACCCAAGGTAATAAATGGCTGGACACAAAATGAATCTTGTCCAACACAGCACGACTGTCAAGCATGGTCAAGTATGAATTGCTAATTGAATAAAGGCTCAAGCATGTGTGAAATCATGGGCATCCCACGACATAATAATGTGCTTGAACCAAACGATTACATCATACCACAATATAAATAGGCTAAAAGCTAATACATCCATGACCACTATCTGAGCTAAGCTCAAAGAAAGAGCAAATACCACATATCTTTCAATGCAAAATACATCATAAAATTTTCACCGCAAAAGAAAACATATAATTAGTGAAAAATTATACAGAATACAAAGAGGAGGAAAACAGCCCACAGTCGCTATAGATAGGTACTGAGAAAATAACATGAGTGAAGTAGACAGGCAGCAATCTATGTGCAGAAAATGCAAAAACATGTACAGAAGTATGAATTAACAGGTAGACCTACTATTAAAGGTTTGCTGCAGGAAAAACATTCATAAAAGGAAATAAATTTTAAACTGGACAAGAAAAATCTACTGCAAGTGCCCAGAGAAGCATGAGAGACCACATACTATGTGACTATGTCCAATATAAGGAAACTCATCAATTGTGGCAGATATAGATAATCTGCATAACTAACCATCCATGTTCAGGGTTCAAACCATACTGATTTGTATTCACAAATTAACTTTATTTTACATATAATGTCACGAGTAACAATGTAATATTACTTTAAAATAATTTCACCAGTCAGATTAAGTTATTAGCAAACTAGTAAAAAAGGCAATAAGCACCAACACTGCATTACAATTTATGCTGAAAAATGAAATAAGGAACAATTTCAGAACTAGATCAAGGCCCATCACCCCTCTTATGTTGTTTGGCACATAGCTTCTCTCAAATCCTCCAGTAAAGGAAAACTAAAATTCAGATATGGTACTGCATAAATCAATAGGAAAGGAATTTCTGCATGTTAGAAGGAAAGATTACCTTCATGACTACAGTTACACAGACACAAAATTTGCAGCTGCAAGTTCTACTTTATAGAAGTCAAGATTTTGAGTTTTTGGACAATCATGAACCAAGCATGATGGTTAATAATTTTAGGGGGACTTCAATAGCAGAAGATTTAGCATGGATTAAACACAGTTTTGCTTTGATTTCAATAGATTATTAGATTAAACACTTTCAAAAGAAAATTTAGGATGCAATTTTAATCAGTCGCATTGAATGATTAACAATAGAACAGTTATTTTACTTCAGCCCATATGCACAGAAAGCAAAGCTTAAAGAGTAGAAACCAAACAATTTATCCAAGCTTCAACCAAAGAAAAATTACATGAAGCATGGAACAAAAAGCTTCCAGGTATATACACATACAATCCTATAGAATGCTACCAAAGAATATCAAAGCATTCATCCTACGCAGGCTAGTAACTTCGCAAAACATGACATTCATTTGGGATGAGATCTAAGATTAAATAAATTACCAAGCAAAGTTAATCTACAAAATCCTTACAATCGCAGATAGGCCAGTAAATTGTAGTTAGTTTTTGAAGACATGGAACCTTCTAATGTCTAGACTAACCTCATGCAATCGTAAATCACGACCAAAATGCATCTGCATGCTGGAGTTGAAAATGTGTTCCATGCCATCTGGTGCTGAACCATCAATGGAATCAACATCCTCAATCTTGTTGCCATCAGGTTCAGCCATATCCAATGTCGAGGAAGGAATAGTGACTGAGCGGACATGTAGCAAATATGGTGAAGAAAAAGAAATTAAATTCATATCAGATATTAATTCAGGATTTTTGCATTTAATGGAGCTTCCCAAAGAGGTTAAGGCCAAATCCTCTCTCCCAACAAGCATATATGCTACAGCTGGCCAATCAGTGGGTGGTGACTCTCTGCATTTGTCAAGTGCCTGTAAATAGAATAAAAGATTGTCTACTCATGCAGAATTCATTGTGCGACAAGAAGAGACAGCAACTATTAGAGTACCCATAACACTCGCTCGGTGGCATAGAAGCCTAGAACTAAATTCTAGGTTTCATGGACACTCCTACCATCCAGCAATGTCCACGGCCAACACCTCGTGGCATCAACATTGACATAGATGGTTCTTCACAATCCACTTGTTTAGTTCATTGAATGATCAACACTTCTCAACACAAACATACAGGTGGCCAATATTCACATACTGTTATGAACACTTCACAATTTTAGCTTTGACTTTTCTTTGTTTTGAATAAAATCATATTTTCTGTGGTGAATTATACTAGTTTCATCTAGAATTAGAACCACATTGATGGCTAGTTTTGATATCACATCTCCATGATTGTCTAATATGCATCATCATAAAAATATTAGCATGTATTATGTAACAATAATACTAGTATTCTGCTAGCCTTTAATCTCTCATTTATCATATTACTATTTTTGACACCCCATGTCTTCATAGGCCAAATTTCAAATTCAAATATGCATTATACATACAAGATGACATACATATGCGTATGCACCTTCGAATATGCGTCTTTACAAAAACTTTGAAACTAGACAATGCTTGGCAAAATTATGGACTTCATCTCAGACAAATAGTCAGGTACAAATTATGAAATAATACTTTGAACCAAGTATAGAATTGATGGGTGCAGACCTGCGCATGAAAACTAACAAGCTAAAAGGGGACAAAAGCTCTTACTTCAGAAGATATTAAAGGTAAACAAACATGTTTTCCAATTTGTCAATTGTAAAGTATGATATTTAATATTTTGATTGTCAAACTAAACATAAACAGAACTTAACAAATATCAGTCACTCATAACTACAACGACCCAAACAGTGATGACATATATTGACATCCTTATTGGCTTCCATGGACAGGACGTATTTTATCACTTCTCACTGGTGATCCTACGCCCCAAAACAAACTAATGGTCATCTTTCAAGATGAGACTATCAGGTTGTTTATTAACTTTGAATCTTTATTAATTAAATAAACCCCATAGACCTTTATAGTGAAACAAGAATACGAACATTAAAGAGCATTCCATATAACTCTATCTAACAACTCAACTTTCATTAAAATCTTTAATACAAGTTAAAATACAACTTTGGGATGTTCACAATGCTTTACAAAAGATAAACCTGACAAATCAACGAATCAACAGTAGGTTATGATGCTTGACTTCTCATCGAAGTATCCTATGAGAGTCTTTCAAAATCAATGCTATTTCTATCAAAATTTTCATTTAGAAACAATAGTAAGCAACTAATGAGCTATAATGATCAGTAAGCAACTACTTATATGTTTAATAATTAGATCTGTAAATATTTCAAAAGTCCATACACTGCAATACTTAAGGACAAATGCTTTCAAGGTACTAGCGGATGCATATTTTGCTTAAAAATGAAGAAATTATTGTACACTTATTTTGCGAGTTGCAACCTTTTTCAGTGTATTTGGGTAGACATGGCGAACCTGAAACTTGCGATTTCCAAGGCCTCTCCAATAGGGATCTACTATTGGGTCCTACTCATACTAAGAAGAATAAGCAATGGAGATTTTTATGGAGGTGCTGACTTCCAACTACTTGGACCATTTGGAAAGAGATGAATAACCGTACCTTCAGGGAGTGTTTCTCTAATGCCACTTCAGTTCATAAACTAACTTTGGCTGATGTATATATGTGTGTAAATATGAAATGGTTTAGGACTGATCTATTGTGGGCTGTCACATGGGTACGGGTACAGAGGGTACGACACGGCACCTTCAAAAAATGCAGGTATGGGGACACGGCTATATATATAGTGTATGTGTGAGAAATGGTTTAATGGACTTCAGTCCAAGATCCAGGTTTGTAAATATAAAAAATTATTTTTATTGATGTTTTTAATAAATGTGAGGGATAGACTGATATCTTTAATAAAGGAAAGGCTGAGCTGATATTTTCAATAAGGAAAGGGTAGGAAAGGTAAAATGATAATATTTAAAAAAACAGGGGGGGAGGTTGGGTATAAAAAAAGAAGAGGGAGAAGGGGGAATGAAACCATCTCTCTCTCTCTCTCTCTCTCTCTCTCTCTCTCTCTCTCGGGAGGACTTATCGGGTCAAGGCCCTTTGACCCAAGGTAAAAAAAGCCAAAAAAAAAGTCTGGCTTATTGGGCTGTGTTTTTTGGGTTGGGTCTTTATTGGCACAGATCCAACCCGACCCACCTGTATCTGTACCCAGGTGTGTCGACATGGGTTTGGGTGGTGGTCAGCAGTGTCCCTGTTACTTGGATTGTGGGTTACCTTTCTTTGGTTCATACTTCTCGTACTCTTGGATAGCATTGGATGACAACTTGTCATTTAACATTTAATATTTTTATATTATTTACTGCTCTGCACTGCCGGTCCCAAGCCCGGATAAAGGAGGAGGGTTGCGGTAGGCCTGTGACAGCCAGCATAAAAACTTTGTCATATCCTATGAAAATGAACCAATATGAGAATTTCGTTGGGGCGTTCCCTACTGAGCGACGCGCTGTACTCTCTAGGCCCGGAGGCAGTGATAAATGTGCAAGGGTTGCTAGGTCGTCGCCCAGAAGCGACGCGTCACACCGGCGCCCGGGTGTGGTGTCAAATAGGCAAGGGTTCCCTCACTTTGTTGGACGGGTGGGGGTAAAGAAGTTAGTCCAAGACCATAAAATTAGGTTAGCCACTTGGAATATAGGGTCTTTAACTGGTAAGTTGGTAGAGTTAGTAGATGTTATGTGTAGGAGAAATATTGATATTTTATGTCTTCAAGAGACCAAATGGGTAGGTGAGAAAGCTAAAGTGATAGAACCTTGGGATATAAGATTTGGTATACAGGAATAAATAGGAATAGGAATGGAGTAGGGATTGTTATGAGTCGTCAATTTATAGATAATGTAGTTGAGGTCCGTAGGAAGGGTGATAGAATTTTACTTATTAAATTAGTATTAGGTACGGATATTATTAATATTATTAGTGTTTATGCACCTCAAGTAGGTTTAGATGATTCCATTAAGCATCAATTTTGGGAAGATTTAGATGGAGTAGTACAAGAGACATCTTATGGAGAAAAGTTTTTCATCGGCGGTGACCTTAATGGACATGTAGGCATTAGTAGGGATGGATTTGAGAATATCCATGGAGGCTATGGTATAGGAGAAAGAAATGAAAGTGGAGAAAGGATTTTAGATTTTTGTTTGTCCTATGATATGATCTTAGCAAACACTTGGTTTAGGAAGAGGGAGTCTCACCTAGTAACATTTAAAAGTGGGGTTAATACGAGTCAGATAGATTTTTTCCTACTTAGAAAGAGAGATAGGGGTTGTTGCATCGATTGTAAGGTTATACCAGGAGAAAGTGTAGTTACACAACATAGAGTCTTAATTTTAGATCTTAGAATTAGACAATGCCGCAAAAGGGATAGACATAGGATAGATCCTAGAATTAAGTGGTGGGCACTGAAAGGAGCTAAACAAGGAATGTTTGTAGAGCAGGTAGTTAAGGAAGTTGATTGGTGTCTCGAGGAGGATTCAGAATCAATGTGGAATAAGATAGCGGGTGGTATGAGAAAAGTAGCTAAGGAGGTATTGGGTGAGTCTAAAGGCGGTGCACCACTAGGTAAGGATACATCATGGTGGAACGAGGATGTCAAATTAGCTATTAAGGTTAAAAGAGAGTGTTATAGAAATCTAAGTAAGAGTCGTGATAATGAGAATTTGGAGAAGTATATGATAGCAAAGAAGGAAGCTAAAAAAGTTGTTCGAAACGCGAGGGCTAAGGTATATAAGGAGGTTTATGACAAGTTGGATACCAAAGAAGGCGAGAAGGATATTTATAGGCTTGCAAAGATGAGAGATAGGAAATCGAAGGATTTGGGTATGGTTAGATGTATCAAAGATGAAACGCAAAGGGTTTTAGTCAAAGATGAGGAGATTAAGGAGAGATGGAAAGATTATTTTGATAAGCTATTTAATGATAGTCATGCTCAAGATCTTGGAGACTTCTCCATTCCTTTTCATGAGATAAATCGTGACTTCATGCGCAAGATTCAAAAGAAAGAAATTGCATAGGCTTTGAAGAAAATGAAATCAAGAAGGGCAGTTGGCCCAGATGGTATACCTATCGAGGCTTGGAAATGCTTGGGAGAGAAAGGTTTAGAATGGTTGATAAATCTTTTTAACTTGATTTGGCGAACAAATAAGATGCCTAATGAGTGGAGGAAGAGTACTTTGGTGCCTTTATATAAGAATAAGGGTGATATACAAGATTGCACAAACTATCGTGGTATAAAACTCATGAGTCATACTATGAAACTTTGGGAGAGGGTGATTGAGTCTAGGTTGAGGAAGGTTGTCATGATATCGGAGAATCAATTTGGTTTTATGCCTGGAAGATCAACTATGGAAGCTATACATCTTCTTAGACAACTTATTGAAAGATATAGAGAGAGGAACAAAGATTTGCATATGGTTTTTATTGATTTAGAGAAGGCATACGATAGAGTACCTAGGGACGTTCTCTGGTGGACAATGATGAAGAAAGGTGTTTCTCTCAAGTACATTAGTATAATTAAAGATATGTATGAAGGAGTAGTAACCAATGTCCGCACTTGTGGAGGGGTGACAACCAATTTTCCGATAACGGTTGGGTTACATCAAGGATCTGCTTTAAGCCCTTTCCTATTTGCGATAGTGATGGATGAGCTTACGAGATCAATTCAAGAAAATGTACCGTGGTGTATGTTGTTTGCTGATGATATTGTTTTGATTGATGAGTCTAGAGCTGGGGTTAATGCTAAGTTAGAATTATGGAGACAGACATTGGAAGCTAGAGGTTTTAAGTTGAGTAAGAGTAAGACTGAATATATGGAATGTCGGTTTAGTAAGCAACGAAGTAGTGATGGGAGTGTAGTGAAGCTTGGTGAGCAAGATATACCGGTGAATGATTATTTCAAATATTTGGGATCCATCATTCAAAAGTATGGAGAAATTGATGGAGATGTAAATCATAGGATAAAGGTTGGGTGGATGAAATGGAAAAGTGCTACTGGAGTGCTGTGCGATCGTAGAATGCCATTGCGGTTGAAGGGAAAGTTTTATAGGACGACTATTAGACCCGCTTTACTATATGGTACGGAATGTTGGGCTGTCAAGAGACATCATATTCAAAAAATGAGTGTAGCTGAGATGCGGATGCTTAGATGGATGTGTGGAAATACAATAAAAGATAAGATTCGGAACGAAGAGATACGTAAGAAGGTAGGTGTTGCACCCATTGAGAATAAGATGCGAGAGAATCGTTTACGGTGGTTTGGACATATTCGGCGAAGGCCTAATGATGCTCCAGTTAGAAGGTTGGAGAAATGGGAAAATATATTAGTTAAAAGAGGTAGGGGTAGGCCTAGGAAGACTTGGATGGAGATGATAGGAAAGGATATGAATGCTTTGAACCTCACCGAGGACATGGCGTTGGATAGAAATGATTGGAGGAAAAGGATTCATGTGGAAGACCCAAAATGAATTTCTTTTTTGGTTCATATCGCTGACCCCAATTGTTTTGGGATGAAGGCGTAGTTGTTGTTGTTGTTGTTGTAGACATTGGAAGCAAGAGGTTTTAAGTTGAATAAGAGTAAGACAGAATACATGGAATGTCGATTTAGTAAGCAACGAAATAGAGATGGGAGTGTAGTGAAGCTTGGTGAGCAAGAAATACCGGTGGATGATTCTTTCAAATATTTGGGATCTATCATTCAAAAGTATGGAGAAATTGATAGAGATGTAAATCATAGGATAAAGGTTGGGTGGATGAAATGGAAGAGTGCAACTAGAGTGTTGTGCGATTGTAGAATGCCATTGAGGTTGAAGGGAAAGTTTTATAGGACAACTATTAGGCCCGCTTTACTATATGGTACGGAATGTTGGGCTGCCAAGAGACATCATATTCAAAAAATGAGTGTAGCTCAGATGCGTATGCTGAGATGGATGTGTGGAAATACAATAAAAGATAAGATTCGGAACGAGGAGATACATAAGAAGGTAGGCGTTGCACCCATTGAAAATAAGATGAGAGAGAATCGTTTACGGTGGTTTGGACATATTCGACGAAGGCCTAATGATGCTCCAGTTATAAGGATGGAGAAATGGGGAAATATATTAGTTAAAAGAGGTCGGGGTAGGCCTAGGAAGACATGGATGGAGGTGATAGGAAATGATATGAATGCTTTGAACCTCACCGAGGACATGGCATTGGATAGAAATGAATGGAGGAGAAGGATTCATGTGGAAGACCCAGAATGATTTTCTTTGTTGGTTCATATCGCCGACCCCAATTGTTTTGGGATGAAGGCGTAGTTGTTGTTGTTGTTGTTATTTACTGCTCTGCATGTTGTTAGTTATACTTGCAAGCTTTTCTTTTCAAGAATATGTCCACACGACACTAAGAACACTGCAAAAATAAATCAGCAGACATAATTGTAACACTAAACATGCTAAATTGTTAATTAACAGAACAGGCATCACATTCAATTTAAAAAAAGCAAGGAAAAGCCAAAAATCTAGTAAAATAACTTACGTGATGCAATGGAAGAGAGACACCTGCTGGTAGTTGATCCATCTGCTGCAGTCCAAACCCTTCTGCGACCATAGCAAGCACAACGAGCTGCTCATTGGTAGATGCAGATCCCTTGGAGATGTTACAATATACTCCTGAAGACAGTTTTCTCCCAATCCGCTCACCTCCTAACAGAAGGCTATAAAATGATACAATCTTCCGAGCAAAGCCAACAACAATGCTTCCATCCCTCCGAAATAGTGGCGGAAGGTCATCACAGTTAGCAAATCTGGAACCATGTTTCAGACAAGCCTGCAACCATCGGAATAAACAGGGTGGAGTCCGTGGATTTGACACGGGTTGAAATAATCCCGCTTCCAGTAAAAGAACTGGAAAATCACGAATGTAATGATCCACATAGTTCGCCTCACCAAGAGAAGTAGCAATTTTAAGCAACAAGCTGACTAGTAATCCCATGTCCCTAGAAATGCAAACAAGCATCATAATCATATAAAGAATTCAAGACAATAGGCACTCAATACCTATCCAAAGCAACCTTCATTCATAAAGATTATTCATTACAGATGCAATGACATGTATCCTCATAAATGATGACTTTAGTGGAACAAGTTGAAAAAGCAGAAAAAAAAACTTTAGAGCCATCATATTAAATAATGTCCTGTTAAGACATTGAATTGATATGCTTAGAGTGTTATAAATAAAACCCACTATGAGGATGGAAAAACACATCAGCACACTAAAATGTATACAAGCGTAGAATAGTTTTCAAGAAACAAAACGTACAGAGTACTTATGTTGCAGTCAATAAAACAGTCTGTGTGAAAAAAATAAAAAATTATATACGAATTTATCCACAGAAATCTAAACTCATATTCTTTACAAGTCAGAAAGGGATCTGTAACAGTTTTTTTCGTTAAAAAGCAAAATATATAATAGGTATACAGAATAACAATTAAAAGTGAAGCATCACAATATATTAGCAATTTAAATAATTGATAGAAAAGAAACAAATATGTGTAACAGTATTCAGAAAGCTTCAGGAAATTAATGAAAATTGATATTTACAAAATTAGATCCCTACAAAGAACCCATGCACAGGATTTTGTTCAAATATTCAAATCAGAAACCGGATACTATCAACATGAAAGATTCATCTGGTTTATGTCAAATATAAGCACACATTTTAAAAATGATGAAATCAGTATTGTAGATATCACATGAGACAGCTGTGTCACATGGACACTTAGCATGCACATCCCCTGTCCACATGTGACATGACATAACACTTGGATACACCCTTAGTAATCAAAATCCCGTGGAGGCTACCTAGGCACAAGCCCACTGCCTAGGAGTGCCTAGGTGCCTAAGCAAGTAATTTCACGCAATATTTTCGCGAGATTTTCATAAATCTCGCGAGAATTGTCACTATGGTCTCCCCATCACATAACTCTTCAATAAAGACTTTTGTTATTCAAAGGAAAAGAGTGAAGATAGCAAATAAGGAACTTCCAATAGTGGGGTACCAGTGCAAGTGGTTCAAGGGGTTCCAAACCCAGTACACGTCAAGATGAAGATGAAGGAAACAACTCAGCAGGTCAACGTCCGAGCTAAGGCAACAAGATCTCAAGAAAAATCAGTGACAATATGTAAAGATAAAGCTCTTAAAAGAAAGGAATATTGTGATGAGCATGACAGGCCTGTAATCACCTATAATGGAGGGTCTCAAGGAAAGAACTGTGGAATGAGATCCCTATCAAATATTATAACAGGCCCTATTAAAGTAACCTCACTCTCTCATTTGAAAACATGAGAGTGTGAGATACCAATATCCTGGATGTAGGTATTGATACCAAACCACGAGGCTTGTGTGTCGTGTGATATTTTTTGTAGTCGATTCCTGTTATGGTATCAGAGCACAACAGTAGCATGGAGCAAACTGTATCGTCACATTCTTCTACCGTGTCCTCCTTGATTGTATCGGGTATGCAGTCTTTTTTCCATTCCTGCAACCGAACAGTCTACATCATTTTGTTTGTTAAACTCACAACAGAAAACCATTTGTTGTGGGAACCCAATTTCTCCCAACCCTAAATACGTATGATCTTCTTGGGTATGTGGATGGCAGCAAGCAATGGCCCCTTACATATATAGGTGATAGTTCGGATCTGATTCAAGAATATATTTCCGTCATGAAATGGCACGGAACCCAATGCACTCCAATGTGTCTCTCATGAGATAAGAATACAATGTAGTTAAACACACGTTCCCAATGAAAATACCCATAGAACACAAGACTTAAAAATAAACAATTTCATTAAGAATGAAATTCAAATAATACAAAAAAAAAATTAAAAATTAAGAGTCTCACTAGAAACACCCAAACACTCAAAACCGAGAAAACTACCCATCACTCTCTCACATTCAAAGTCACATAGTCACACATATATATAGGACAAAAAGGAGAGAAGAGAGAGGAGTTAAAAGGGAAGAGGGATTCCCTTCGAGCCGTTGGACTAGCCTCCAACGGCTAGACCATAGTCAACCTATGTTGACCCATGGCTTAGTCAACCTAGGTTGACTAAGCTAAATATATATTATATATAAAAATATATGTATGAAGATGTACATATATATATTCATGTACACATATGTATATGTATACACATACATATACCAAGGATACATTTATCTTAACACCCCCCTTCAAACTTAAAATGACTCACTATAAGTTTGAAATTATAAACCAGAGTTACCGAAAGCTTCTTAGATAGGTGTGAAGCTCGCTTCCCGAAAACTCGCTTCGAAAGTGCAATACTCCTCGCTTCTGAAACTTGATGAGAACCTTGAATCCCCCACGCTTCTCCTAAGTTTTTTACATGCTTCATCTATTCTTTTTATATATTCTTTTTATCAACTTTTCATATTTTTTGTGTTTTCTCACTCTTCTCACTCACTTTTATGTGCTTTCTCAAAATTGGTAGTCATCATGTTTAGATTTTGTTAAAAAATTAATTTTTACACTAAAAAATACTGAAATTTAATATTAGTCACTTTTATTTTAGTTTTTATTTGTGTTTCATTTTGATTCTCATTAAATTCTTATATTTCTTTTTTTATTCAGCACTACCATGTTCCTATACATTTTAAAACGCATTGCTTCTCGCTTCCGCTTCTCATACTGTTTCCCGCTTTCGCTTCCTAGTCTAGCAACCTTGCGAAGAAACTCATTACATAACGTGTCTCCCATGGACTTCATCAGGTTCTTCCACTTGGTGCTTCTTTAAAGGGTGTTTAATCAAACGCTCTATAATCCCAGAGGATCTTTAGTAGCATCAATGCTGAAAGAACCTGCAAGAAGATATAACAAGAGAGTCTAACAAGAAATAATTATACTTACATAACTTATAGAGAGAGAGGATGGCCAAGCACACAAACATACAATATATAAGTCAATTTAACTTTTGTCAAAATCATTTAAAGTAAAACATGATAGTCATTAAGAGACTCGACTTTAAAAAGTTCTTAATTATTAAGAGAACATACAAATTTCTCAAAGATGATTTATAAATCATTAATGACTTTAACCATTCCTAAAAAGCATGCATCATTTTGGTACACACATATATTCATCACATTAACGCATAATAGACTTAAAATATGAATTTTTCAAACAATCATTAATACTATGAAGAAATAATTCACAAGAGTTCAAATCTCAACACATTTTTACACAGTGGAAGGTACAAGAAATGATTTTCATCATTTAATAAAGATCAATTACATTTTTGGAAGCAATATTAGTCATGTAACAGAGAAAGTCACTCATGGACCAATTTTAAGAGATAATAATAAACAATCTTTCAAGAACACATGCTTAGAACAAGTGAAAATACAAACAAGATTTTAGTGAAAATCCACACACATACAATAGGAGAGCACAAGCACCAGTTTTCCCAAAAAGTAATACAAAGTGAGAACAATTTTAAGCGCAATCAGATGCACATAATATCCACTATGGGCATACGCATAAGAGATTTCACTAATGAAATGCCTAGAAAAGCAAACAATGAAGGATGTGGAATTAAAACAAGATGCAAAAGCATATACAAGTCTAAGTGTGGACAATATGAAGGCACAATACAAACACAAAAGTGCATAAGCACAAGTCCACTATGGGACAATACGAAGAGCTAACAAAAAGCAACACATGCAAGTAAAAATTATATTTACATGCTTGGAAAAAACATAAACTTATGCAAACTATGCAAGACAATCAATCATGGAACAACTCATGCAACTAAAGCATAATGAAACATGCATGAAAATATTTCAACAACCATTTCTCATAAAAGAGCAAATGAGTTTAAGAAAAATTACGAAGATATTAAAAATATCATACATTATAATGAATAAATTTTGTAAATTAAAACACTAGTTTGACCATCACAAGCAATCACCTTACTAGACCTCCAATCCTCAAAAATAAAGTATATCAATAACTAGAACAAGAGCATACACATAAAGCCACCAAAAGCCCACTCAAAGGTGTGTATAAACATATCTTGTCTACATATAATGAAACTCGAAACAAGTGCATTAGCCACTAGAACAAGAGCATAATTATAATGCCAACAATGGGTTAAAATCATACACGAAGGTATAAATAAACACCTTTTGTCTACATATGACACTCTACAACAAATGTATCAGTAACTAAAGCAAGAGTATAATCACAATGCCAACGATGGGCTAATAACGCACACAAAAGGTGTGAACAAACATCTCTTGTCTACATATAATGACACTTAGATAAGAGGCATAATAAGAAGAAGATATTCAAGGTAAGAAAGCGTGTAGTGGAAACACACTAATGTTATCAGTAAGAATATTCATTTTAACCATCTTTCGAAATACCATGATTTCAAAAATAGATAGCCATCACAGCTAAACAGAGTTACAAGCATCCCTAACAACAATGGGCATACAACAAATAAGTAATACAACACACTCAGATTCAGAGATCAAACTGTCAATTAGAGCCAATTTCAAAAATAGATAGCCATCACAGCTAAACAAAGTTACAAGCATCCCTAACAACAATGGGCATACAACAAATGAGTAATACAACACACTCAAATTCAGAGATCAAACTGTCAATTAGAGTCAAACCATAAGTTGACAATCAAAACTGACATAAAACAAGGTGCACACAACTTACCCTAAGAAATGTCTTTGAATCAACAAAAACATATATGGATCCAGAGGCCAATCAACTATCAAACAGATCCAAGAATGATGTCAACATAACACTCATAAACTTTGATTATAAAGCCTGTAAAAAAAATGTGTCGAACACGTGCAGGGCACATGTCAGACACGTGTCGGGGTTGGTCCGCCGTGTCGGATCCGAGTCTGACCCGAACCCGCGACCCAGCTTCTCGAAGGATCGAGAGTCTGCGCCTTTTTAAAGACGCAGGCTGTGAGACGAGGGGCAAAACCCTCTCTCTCTCTCTCTCTCTCTCTCTCTCTCTCTCTCTCTCTCTCTCTCTCTCTCTCTCTCTCTCTCTCTCTCTCTCTGACCATCGGTGATCGATACCGTCGACGATCGAAACGACGACCTTCACCTATTGCTGCTGCCTCCGGCCACCTGTCGTCTTCGGCGACAACGCCACCACCATTGCTTCCCGCTCCTTCATCCGCTTCTTTTGTTCGCCGGCGACCATTGCCAGCAGACGTTCGTCGGTCTTCGCAGGTATTGTCCCTTCTCCTTTTTTCCTTTCTTATCGTCGCAGGGGGCGGAGCTCCCTACGTCAGCTCGACTTTCCGGCAGGGGGCTTCGTCCCCTGCCTCTAGTGGGTTTTCCCGGCAGGGGCGAAGTCCCTGCCTCTTTCAGATTTTTCCGGCAGGGGACAAAGCCCCCTGCCTTCTGTTGTATTTCGGCAGGGGATTTTGTTCCCTGCCTCCTGTGGTTTTCTGGCAGGGGGTTTTGCCCACTGCCCCCATCCAGTTCCCAGCAGGGGGCTTCGCCCCCCTGCCTTTGTCTGTTTTTCAGCAGGGGCTCCGCCCCCTTGCCTCTTTTTATATTCTCGGCAGAGGGCGAAGCCCCCCCTGCCCTCTGTTGTTCCTCAGCAGGGGCCGAATCCCCTGCCTCGTGATTGTTTTCCGGTAGGGGGTTCCGCCCCCTGCCTCCTGTTGCTTCCTGGCAGGGGGTCCTACCCCCTGCCTCATGTGGTTTGCCAGGAGGGGGCGAGGCTCCCCCTGCTTTTGTTTTTCCCGGCAGGGGGAAAAGCCCCTGCCTCCTTTGGTTTTCGGGAAGGGGGCGAAGCGTCCCCTGCCTTCTTCCTGTTTCCTGGCAAGGGGCGACCCCCCTGCCTCTGTTGGTGTTTTCGACAGGGGGCTTGCCTCTGCTTGCTCTTCCCGGTGAGAGGCTCTGCCCCTTGTCTCTCGATTTTTCGATGGGGGAATCTGCCTCCCCTGCTGCCTATGGTTTTTGAGGCAGGGGCGAAGCCACCTGCATCTCGTTTGTTTTCCGGCAGGGGGCGAAGCCCCCCTGCCTTGATCTTGTCACTGCCTACCTATCTCGTTTCTAGCAGGGTACTGCGCCCCCCTGTCCAACTTCGTGTTCCGACAGGGGGTGAGTTGTGGTAGGTTCGACAGGGAGCCTCTGCTCCCTCCCCTGCCTTCTCTGTTCTGGCAGACAGGGAGCCCCTGCTCCCTACCTCTGATGCTTTTTGCCAGGCAGGGGTGAGGCCCCTGCCTCTGGCACCCTTGCAGGCAGGGTGCAGAATCTCTGCCTCTGCAACCTGCAGGCAGGAAGCCTCTGCGGCCTGCAAGCGAGAAACCGAGCTCTTTTGATCTTATGATAATGGGCTAGGGTTCGGCTTGTGCTTATTGTGTTTCTTCTTTTAATGGCATATTACTAACATTCTAAGCATCGCAGGTTGAACAGTGGATCCCGCTCGCGCCCCGTGGTCGAGCTTGTGCTTACCTACGTTGCAGGCGTACGAGGATCTGCACCCCCTCATGGTAGGGGATTCTTGCGTAAAAGGACAATGAACGGATAAATGCTAAAATAAGAAAAGATAATTAAAAATGAAAGAGGACGATGATATATGTACAACGTATAAAATATATACGTATGTCTTTTAACTCAAGGATGCGGTTTCACAGTTCTTGTCCTTTTTACTTTCTTTGCATTTTTCTTTTCTGTTGTCATCGCGCTATATGTGCCCAGGCTTTTAATTCATGTCTTTACATTTCATGTCTTTTAATTCAAGGGCGTTGTTTCGCGATCCTTGTCTTCTTTACTTTTCTGCACTTTACTTTTTTGCTGCCCCGGGCTTTATGCGCCATGGCTTTTTACTTGTCCTTACTTTGTCGTCGTGTTATATGCGCTCAGGCTTCCGTTTCGTATTTAATTGTTGTACTTTCCTTTCTATTGCTCCGCATTTTATGCGCCAAGGCTTTTCTCCTGTTCTCTCTGCTCTTTATGTTGTTGATGTTCATTTGCCTTGACTATTACTTGCTTACATGTCTAGTTAACTGAGGTACGGTTTCGTACCTCGTGCACTGCCTTGGGTATGTCACTTGCTTGTGTGTTTGATTGGTTGAGGTACGGTTCCATACCTCATGCATTGCTTTCAGTAATCACGTAGTTGCTCGACTGTTTAGTGAGGTACAGTTTCGTACTTTGTGCATTGCTTGAGGTTTTGCGCTCGACACAGTTTTGCACTTTGGGAATCGATCATACTTTATCGCCGCACTGTAACATGCACGTGCTTACTCTTTTATTAGCTTGCACTCATTGAGTGCAACTTCAAGCGTATTTCAACTTATTCTTTTGTCTTAAAAGGCATGATGCACACTTATGCACTTGGTTCTCCAAAAAGGATAACTTTTAGGCACCAACCTATTTTCGAAACGTATTATTTCATAAAGCAGATTTTGAAAGCCTTTTGCGAGATAGCGGCTGGATCTCCCAAATTGATGTGTTTGGGAGAAGTGTTTACAACTTCAGTTCGCGTACCTGATACAACTCGGATAACCCTGTTTAAGGGCATGTGCACAAGATGGGTGAAGGTTCTACTGAGGAAAATGCGCCATCGCTAGACCAGTGAGAGACCTAGTTATTAGGTTTTCTGGCCAACTAAGATAGTTGGCGTTTTTCCATCCTTCGCGAGACGATTGTTGATGGATCTCTATTAAGAAATCCATGCCCCTCTCCTCATAGTCGTACCCTTAGTCATGTACTATATGTTTGAACTACGAGGAGCAGGATGAGAGGTCTGTAGTAACCTCGAGGCGTGTTTTGACACTTTCTATTAATCATGTAATATCGGTGTTCTCCTAACAGGCAAGAGGCTCGTGACGGTCTAAAGGACCTGAGCATGACAAGTTTGAACTTGAATGGTTACACCATATCTTATCGGCAAAGCATTGTTGTGGGGATTTCCTTTTGAGAAATCCATGCCCCTCATCTTAGTTATACTTTTGAACAGGTACGTTGCGTACTTCGATGAGTAGGATGAGAGGTGTGTGGTTGCCTCGAACGTGCATTTGCACGTATAATTCACTAAATGGTGCCTATGCGTCTTCACCAGAGTTACCGGAAGCGCCTAGCTAAAAGGGGAAGCGCGCTTCCCCGAAGCGCGCTTCGGAAGCGCGAAACGTCGCGCTTCCGAAGCGTGGGGGGAAGCGTCCCCCTTTTTTGGGAAGCGCGTTTCCCTTTAATGGGGGACGCGTTTCCCTTTAATGGGGGACGCGCTTCCCTTTAATGGGAAGCGCGCTTCCCATCACGCTTCCCCCTCGCTTCCCCTGTTTTTTTCAATTTTTTTGTATTTTTTATTTTTTATTTTTTATTTTTATTTTTTTCGCTTCCCCCTCGCTTCCGAGACGCTTCCTAGGTCGCTTCCGAGACGCTTCCTAGGTCGCTTCTGAGACACTTCCCGAATCGCTCCTAAGTGGTCCCACGCTTCCCCGCTTCCTAAAATTTTGAAAGTGCCTCGCTTCCCGCTCCCGCTTCCCGTATCGCTTCCCGCTCCCGCTTCCTCAACTGGCAACCATGGTCTTCACAGGCAAGATGCTCGAGTGGGTCAAAAGACCAGAGCATGTAGAATGGGACGACGGTTAAGAAACCCCCGTCGTGCTCATTCAATACGGTTCATCAAGAGAGAGGATGGATGGTACAAAACTTTGATAGACAAGTCCCTTAATGGCAGTTGCGGGTAAAAAACTCGGCCTCTCCAGTCACCGAAGTTAGGGGAAATGCTACAGAGATAACCTTCAAGCCACTTCTGCAGAAGTTTGGATGCATCCACGGGCCACTTATGCCTTTGGGGATTTACTCTTTTGGTCACTGGTTGTCCCCTTAGGAGCGGACTCAGTCAGTCATTCGGGGTATCGTAAAATACATAGCATAATAAACCCCCGGATGGATCTTGATTGTTTCTATGTTTTGTACCTTGTGCGTACCCACAACGGCTAGCTAATAATCAAAACAAAAAGTAAACTATTCACAATGTAGAGATGTGTGTGTCATGACTTGCTTGGTTGCCCTGTAGTTCGACGCACTACGCATCGAGCTATGTATGCCTATTGTGGCGCTGCTCTAGTTGGTTGAACTAGTTATGCAGTCCTTTGTTAATAATTAGCTGCTCGTGCTAGTCAAATGCTTATGATGATAGCATTATGTTAGTTGCGATATATTAGCATGTGACTTGCTACTTGGTTGAACTATTTCATGCTTGTTATAATATAGCACCTGTTGGCTTGCGTCTCTTATGACGAATGTGACTGTTTACAGCTCGTAATCTACGAATTGTTTATATAACGAATGTAATTGCTCACAGCTCGTAATCTACAAACTGTCTATAACTAAAACCAATGTAGATTTTTGTCTTATAAGCTGCTTACCCCTTGTGGTTAATATATAACTGTTATCGTGTGATTGCTTAATCACGGGTAGCTTATGCTGCTTGTGCAATGACTTGCACTGTAAGATTAATATAGTTACTTGTCGGTGAACTGAACAATTCAGTGGTAATTGCATGCATTGTGAGCTTCGTTATAAATGCTTATTCAGTTTCTATGCTTGATTGCTTGGTGGAGTTAGTTACTCCCTACCTACAGAATCAGTTGGATTGCTATAAATGCATATTTTACTTGTTCAACACTTTGTTCCTTACTGCTCTTGTATTTTGCTATTTGCTTTACTGTAGTTTTGTTTGTCATACTCGACAACATGTATGGTTAGCTCTGTTTTGTTTCTCCTGTTTAGTTGAGCAATTGTCTTGCTTATTGCAGTGTTTGTTCCTCCTTGTCTTTTGCACCCCTACTAGTTTTTCGCAAAACTGACCCATTTCATGAGAAGGTGGTAGACAGGTTGAGGCAGCTTGCAATGGCACGATGACGTGATGAGTTCAAGATGAGACCATTTCCTTGACGTTTCGCTCATGAAGACTTTTCGATAAATTTGCATAAAAGTTTTCCTGAAAATCTCTTCTTTGCACAAATCTTAAACTATTAAATAAAAATCACATTTTTATAATCTATTTGATTTCTTAAACGTGCGGTGTTGCAAATCCGTTGTGCAAAAGAAAGTTTGTATTGTAATGCGCCCAAGGTCCCTTGACTTGCTATTTCAAACAAGATTTTTCCGCTGAACTTCTATTTCAAACCCTGATAAATGATTGGTTTCAAAGCTTTCAAACTTTTCATAAAAAGTTAAGTCCTGGATTTTGGGGTGTTACATTGATAATTACAGATTTATTAGATGATTTGAGGTGCACACATAACTCACATCAACGACTAACTCAGAATACCAACAATAATGAGTTCAAAGTCTAGTCAACCATCAATCAGACCCAAGACAAGTGACAACACATCACTCATAACGCTTGAGAATCTAGATTGATAAGATGACATGAGATCCACACATAACTCACCTCAACTGTAAAACGCATAATTTTTAAGGATTATTAATAAATAAAGAACTCATTTTTTATCTCCAAATTAGAAATGTGTTTCTATCTTTTGAATTTCATTTATTGATATATTACATGTTCATTTGTTTATTCAAGTCAATCATGGCATAATTTGCATTTATAGAACTATTTTGGACTATAAATCACTATTTATATATATATATATATTATATTTAAATATATTTTTTATAGAGTTTATGAATTTTTGGAATGTATTTGTGTGTTATGTGGCTCTTGGTAATGGTTTATAGGGTAATTTGTTATTTTTTGTTAATCTTGTTATAATTGGCATTTTTTTTTAGTTTTTGGCAGTTGCAATCGCACACCAAGAGTTTGTTGTATTGCTTGGGTAGCGGTCTTTGCAGACTTCGAAACCCCTCGGTCTTTCGGGTATCGATTAATTGCTCTTCACATTATTAAGGTAAGATACCTTAACTGAACTTATAGAGGGCATGTTTAGGCACTAATTGTCTAAGCATGATGTTGTTGCACTGAATATCTAAATGAATTACAAATACAAGTTATGCTCCCACACTTCACTTAGTTGTGGATATCTAGGACTCTTGTGATTGTAGTTCGGAGATCATACTTGTCATGAATCATTATTGTAGTTAGCGGAATATGGAGTGTGTTTGTTGCAGGTATACTTGTGTGTGGGTTTGAATGCTTGTGCACTTATGAATGTATAATATGTACGCAATGTGTGTCATCATACTTTGGTTTGCGCATACTATGTTGCTTTGTGTGTTTGTATGAATTTGATACGTGGTGTACATATAACTACTATGAATGTGTGTAAGTCGTGTTCGATGCATACTGCGAATGTTATAAATTGTTTTGAACTTGTATGGCTTGTTTGCTTAAGAAATATGTGTATAATGTACAGTAGGATGGTCAATGAGATTTTGACCTACCCTTATACAATTATATCTAAGGTGATATGTCGATTCATGTGGTGAAAAATGCATATGACTTTTATCGTGTGTGCAAATCTCGAACTATGTAGGAGTTATGTATGTTGAGGTTTAGTGAACTCATGTTTTGTTTACGCATGCGTCAATGTTCAATTTACGAAATGCAATGTTTCTTGTGGCGATGATATGGTGTGTAGGATAATATGTTTATATGTGATATGATTTAAATGTTATGCGATATAAAATTATGAAGGCATGGGATAAATGTTTAAGTTCAATAGTGAACTATGGTTCATAGAAATTTATTGGTTAAATGTGTGATTTTATGATTTAAGTGCCATATGAAGTGATGTATGATGTGATGCATATTGATTGTATACATGCTTGTGCCGTGTTGGTGGCTATCAACCCTGAGAGTGGTCAATTGTATTAACGCATGTATCATAATAGTTTTCATTGGATATGGTACCCGTTGAGGAATTCTTCTCAAAGGATTCTCTGTGAGGGTGTGCATGACCAGATCAGGTAATCCAGCTAGAGCGATAAGTCTCTGTGAGGAAATGCATTATCCAAGAGCGGGTAGCCAGTGAAGACGGTATATTCCTGTGAGGAAGTGCATTGTCCAAGATCAGGCAGACCATCCGTCTAGGGCGGTAACTCCTTGTGAGGTTGTACATTTCCCAAACCAGGTGATCCGGCGTGGATCTTGTAAATCTTTATTATGATTAAACAAAATATTACGATGAATTGTGGTGATCTTCTTAGTTGATTGAGATAGTCAGTTATGAATCTATAGATTTGGCTTTTCTGTTATAGCATGATTAAATGTTGAACTCAGATATGAGATCAGATCCTTATTTATTTTAGATCTTGACATGAGGTTATGATTGTGACGCTTATGTTAGCGTGTAGGTGACATGCTTACAAATGACTAGTTTTGACTTATTATGTGAATGATACAATAGACCTACATAGTTTTATTACAAATGATTGCATTATGATTGTCTGAGTGAATACATCAGACCTATGTATCATGATTGATGTATATCATGAATATCTAACTAAATTACTTAGAATGTATGTGTGTGTATTTCATGCTGGAATGGTCAAATATGATTTGACTTATTATTTATAAGAATTATGAATGCATATGAAAATGATACAATGATATGAATGTCTTAGATGCATATATATATATATATATATATATATATATATATATATACATATATATATATATGCGATAACTTGTAATGACTTGAATGCATATAGATTATGCTTTATTGTGTGAGTTAATGTTGAATAGAATATTAAGTGATGAAATGCTTTATGTCTGAATGCTTGAAATGAATGACTCGACATTGTTCCTTTGTCTATCACTTGACGATTGATGAATAATATATCATGTCTTTACCTTTAAATGCTTATATGTTTTTTATAAGTTAGAGTTTGGGTTGTTTGACCAGCTTTTAGCGAGTCTGACCCCGTTTTATGGGAGACAGGTAATGCAGGTAAAGTATAATGAGCAGTTGGAGCAAAGGGCTGGTCGAGTTGCATCCCCGAGTGTCCACTCTTACCTTGCGATCTTGGTATTCATGATATTTTTGCTTTAAGTACTTGATAATATAGAGACTGAAGTGTTGTTTTTATACTCTGATTTGAAATGAAATTAAAACTCTTCATATTCCAGTCTTATATTGTACGTGGTTTTAAATGTATATATCACGTACATTTTGATTTCATTGTTATCTTTAGTGTAACCTCGCCCAAAGTCTTAACCATTTTTTAAAATAGTTTTCGCATTATAAGATCTGATTTACTTGTACTTATCAAAAAAAATATTGGCTTCGAAATTTCAAAATTTGAACAATAATTAAGGTTAAAATTTTGGGAGCGTTACATCAACGGCTAACCCTGACCAAACCAGAGTTACCGGAAGCGCCTAGGTAAGTGGGGAAGTGCGCTTCCCCGAAGCGCGAAACCTTGCGCTTCCGAAATGCACGGGGAAGTGCCACTTTTAAATGGGAAGCGCGCTTCCCTTTTATGGGAAGCATGTTTCCCCCTCGCTTCCCCCACGCTTCCCCCATTTTTTAATTTTTGTATTTTTTATTGTTTTATTGTTTTATTGTTTTATTGTTTTCACTTCCCCCTCGCTTCCAGTTCGCTTCTTAGGTCGCTTCCGAGACGATTCCTGATTCGCTCCTAAGTGGTCCCATGCTTCCCGCTTTCTAAAATTTTGAAAGTGACTCGCTTCCCGCTCTCGCTTCCTCAACTGGCAACCATGGACCAAACAAGAAGGCTAAGAGAGATAATGCATTATATATAAAATTTTATGATTGAAAAAATCAATGTCATAAGAAGGCAATAAATATT
The DNA here is from genome assembly GCF_984573655.1 of Nuphar pumila. Taxonomy (NCBI): domain Eukaryota; kingdom Viridiplantae; phylum Streptophyta; class Magnoliopsida; order Nymphaeales; family Nymphaeaceae; genus Nuphar; species Nuphar pumila. The sequence continues at coordinate 22,745,421 of NC_143252.1, read as the reverse complement.
CACGAAAATCAATTTCCAAATAAGTGAGTTCATATCAAATAACCGATTTGAAAAAAAAATAAGTTTCAAATCAAATTCAATAGAAACCTTACCATGAATATAATGCAATCATATGCACAACAATAGGTCAATTGATGCAATTATATGCAATACATTATGATCATTTTTTCACAAATTTGAACAAGCAAGCAATCAACAAGGATCATACTCAATTTTAAGCAATCGACATAAGTTAAAAAAAAATTATTACCTTTCATAAATTCGCCAATCAAGAGACATGTGCACCAAGACACAAAGATTTAATAACAAGAATAATAGTTTTAAGAAGCTTAATCTATATCATAAGTCTACTACGAGACAATAAAGGCACATATATAGAGATTCATGTTTAATACATAATTTTCTCGAATCACTAACTCACATATGTCATACAAAAAAAATTTGCAACAAATATAAAATTTCAAAGAATCACGATATAAAATATCAAAGAAAGAAACGAGTAAGAGTTGCAAGAAGGCACAAGTACCCAAGTTAATAAATCATCCATCGGCAAATCACATAAAGTCACTTAAGACTCAAAAACAAGAATTTAAAAAAAAAAGTTTTAGCATGAAAGGAAACAAGTTTTCTTAAAGATGTTCACCAAATCAACAAAGTCGACACTCAAAGAGTTCCACCAAAGCATCAAAAGAACATATACAAGCCACAAGATTAGCTCACACACTAAATTCACCCAAGGTGGTTAACACAACAATAAAAAATATTTTTTTATTGATGATAGGATAGAACAAAAAAGTATCCACCAAAGCTCTAAATGGACAAACACAACAAGTCTCTAAGGACACACCAAAGAAAGAAACATGGACACGTAATAATTTTGAAATCCTTAAGAAATTTTATATTTACTTAGTACATAATTTTTAACATGTTTTGATAAAAAAAAAGTACTATAATACTCAAAATATACTTTGAATCAACATGCTCACACAAGAGCCAACAAAAACAATAATATATTTAAAAAGAGATTGAAAAGAAAGCTTTAATTTCAATTAATTTGAAAAAATGTCTAATTTGTTAACAAAACAAAACAAAAACAATTTTTGAAATTTTATCATAGACATTTTACCAAAAATAAAACACATACCAGAATGTGAGATCATGGAGTCCAAGTCATTCATCAAATTAGAGTTTTCTTTAGAAGAACAAACAAATAAGGTACCAAGATCAAGATGCCAAGCTCTGATACCATGTCTTGAAATGGCATAGATCCCAATGCACTCAAGAATGTGTTTCATGGGCCAAGAATAACAATGTAGTTAAATACATCTCCACCATGAAAATACTCATAAAATAAAAGACTTAAAAATAAGCAATTTCATTAAGGATGAAATTCAAACAATACTAAAGAAATGGAAATTTGCAAAAGAGCCTCACTAGAAACACTCGAAACCTAAAAAACTACCCATCACTCTCTCACGTTCAAAGTTATATACCTACACATATATATAGGCCAAAAAGGAGAGAAGAGAGAGGAATTAAAAGGGAAGAGGGATTCCCTTCTAGCCGTTGGAGCTAGTCCAATCGCTAGACTATAGTCAACCTAGGTTGACCAATGGCTTAGTCAACCTAGGTTTAGTAAGGTATATATATATATAGTACACACACACGACAGAGCCGACTTCTTCCCAACCAGGGGAGAATGATGCAGGGCAGGACTCGATTGGGCCCATCGTGCCACCCGATCCGCCATAAAGGGCAGATGAACGACCCCGCGTGTATGACTCACTTGCAGGGACGGAGCCACGACGCAGGGAGGTACTCCTGCGCACCTACGCCAGGCGTGGTGTAGTTCGCACGCCCCAGAACGAGCTGAAGATAGAAGCTGACCCGAATCGCGATTCAGATCCAAGTCTGGACCCGTGACTCGGGTTCAGTAAATAGCGTTTAAAAGGCCCCCTCCTAGGGTTGCGTGGGGCAGACTATTGAAAAGTTTCAGCCGTCATTCTCTTCCTGCGTTTTCTAATTCTTTATTACCTGCATCCTGTCTTTCTTTTAAATTCTTTACTGTTATTTGTTTTCCCCATTGTTTATTGAAACTATTTGAGATTAATAAAGAGGTTCAGCCACACTGATTCACGGTGGGCCTTTGTTTTCACTCCTCCTCCGACGTGGGCTGCATCAAAGTGGTATCAGAGCCGCACCCTTCTTCATCAGCGAGATGGCTCTTGAAGCAGGGACCGATCCGGTGAGAGGCGAGGAACGTGAAGAGGCTGGCAGCGAAGACCCCTTACTGCGTGTCATGGACGTGTTGACGAAAATCCAAGAGAACATGTTGCGAATGAGTAGGGATATCGCCGGACTGTCAAAGAGGATGGATGGGTTTGAAGATCGCGTAACAACACTCGAATCACCCCAAGAGTCGTGCGCAATACTGGGCGCAGACCTCGTCGAGGGCACAGCCGCAGGTTCGATTCCCAGCGCTACCGCACCGCTGCAGCCGAGGCAACTCCAGCAGGGTCGCGACACTGCGTTCCTACCGGCGACAGCCATCGCCCATGATCTGAGCAACTTGCAGCAACACCAGGGAGCCCCGATGAGCAGTAACTCCCTGGTAACGGCCCCTCACCCCAAACAGCGTCCCCCTGCGTTGGGATCGCAGGTGGGACCGAGCCTGCAGGGCCCCAACAGTGCGCTGGGGCCACTTGCAGGTTCAGGCTCGTGGTCACGCGTACCTGTGGCCACGCCGCAGGTCGACCTGAGCCTGCAGGGCCCCAGCCTTGCGCTGGGCCCACCTGCAGGCCCTGGCTCATGGCAGGGCACCACGCAAGAGGAGCTGCAGATGGAGCTGGGTCGGCAGAGCCCCAGCGTCACGCTGGTCCCTGTTGTAGACCCGGGTTCGTCTGTCCGAACCAGGAGAGAGCCATCTCTCCCTCCCAATCCCGCGCGGGGAAGCTCCGAGACTGTATCTCTATGAGCGGGAGCGGGCCAAACCCATTGGGGTGGACCTGACCCAAGAGGGTCCAACCCGATGTTCGTTACAGCAGGGCACAGGCCCGTTTCGTTGGGACCAACCCTTGGGTCTCAGGGAGCGGGTTTGGGTCTAGACACCCCTTACCCAACCTACCTAGTTGGTTCAGGTTCGCGGGCAGCCCCGAACCAGAACCAACCCAGTAATTTTGACCCTCAAATTAGATCCCATGCCGACCATAACCCATATCGGACCCGGGCGGAGCTCCAGTTTGGTTTTGAGCCGGGTCAAAACCAGACCCATAATCTTATGGATCGGGGATCGAGTTCAAACCAAGCCTATTATCCCCACAACTCGAACCTCGATCCAGCCCATCCATATCTGGGTCCGACGAATAGCGTAGGAATGGGCCCGATCCATATCCCATCGGGCGAGTCAACCCATCAACATACCCACCAGACCCCATACCCAAACCCAAACCCACCTGTCTACCCAACCTTGACCCAGAACCCACTGCAGCATCCGACCCAACACCACACCCATATTATACCAACTCTACCCGCCAGGAACTCGAACCCCACCCGAATCCTCCACCCTACCTTGGACTTCCCGTCATTCCAGTACCACAATACCGGCCGCAGATGGTGCCCGCCCACGGGCAAACCAGACCGAGGCAATGTCAGCAGGAACAGGCACGCCCCGACCGCCGACCCCCTACCGGTAGAGTTCGACAGCACCAGCATCCCGGCGAGCAATACCGCACTATGGACAATGCAGCAGAATGGGACGACGACAATTTTTGGAACGAGCATCCTGCAGGAATGGTGGAGCCGCGACCACAGAGAGCACCAGACCACTCTTCCACTTAAGGGGTGAAACTGGATCTTTCGGAGTTTGCGGGGCGATTCGACGTAGAGCAGTTCTTCGACTGGTCTTATGCCGTGCAATTCTTCTTCGACTATCACACCGTCGTTGAACATCGTCGTGTCTCTCTATCGTCTACTCGATTGAGAGGCCTAGCACAGACATGGTGGGTGGAGCTACAATGATCGAGGGAGCAGCAGGGATTAGAGCGCGTACAGTCGTGGGAGGAAATGCAACGATTGATGTAGTCAAAATTCGTGCCTTCAGATCACGCTGAGCGAGCCTACAAGGAATACCTGACCCTGCGCCAAGGCTCCCGAACTGTAGCAGAGTACACCGCGGAGTTCCATCGTCTTTCCCTGCGTGTGCAGATCGAGGAAACAGCTCGTCAGCAGGTCACGAGGTACATTTCGGGTCTCCGTCCTGCTATCTCTGATGATTTTAGTTGTGTCACAGTTGAGACATTAGATCAAGCTAGCAGTTACGCCATGAACATCGAGGACAAGCTGAAGCGGAGGCAAGAATATAGGACGACCCGTAGTGAACCCACCAGTCGACCTAAGTCGGGTTTCCCAACCAGGGGAGCAAGCTCTCCTAGTGATTCAAAGCCTCGAGCAGACCTTAGCAAACCTGACCAGTCAGGCCCAGCTTTCCACACCCGGTCCAAAGCCAAACCTAGTGAGTTGACCCTTCGTTGTTTTAGGTGTCAAGAGTTAGGGCATGTCGCGTCCAAGTGTCCCACCGTGAGCAGGAACACCCATCTTGTTGAAGGAATTGTAGAGTCTGCATCCGCAAGTGAGAGTGATAGTGATGACAAGTCATTAGTTGAAGACGAGGATGAGAGGGGAGTTATAGAGTTCGACGGCAACGTCGAAAGTTTGTTGTCCATCTGTCATGTGTTGACCACACCCCGAGAATCGGCCCCATCGAAATGGCTAAGGAATAACATTTTTAGGACCCGGTGCAACTGTGAGGGGCACGCTTGTGATGTCGTCATTGACACCGGAGCATGTGAGAACATGGTGTCTGAGAGTGTGGTGTCTACCTTGAAACTCAACACCGAGAAGTTGTCCCAACCCTATAAGATGGCCTGGTTCAAGAAAGGAAACGAGGTTCCCATCACTCAGCGATGCCTAGTCCGGTTTTCCATGGAGGAACACTACCACGATAAGGTGTGGTGTGATGTAGCCCCTATGCACGCGTGTCACATTCTTTTGGGACGTCCCTGGCAGTTTGATCGCCAGACAACTCACGATGGCCGCAAGAACACATACTCTTTTATCTTTAATGGCCATAAGATAGTCCTTCAACCTATCAAGGAGACCGGTTTTCCCACCGTGGACAAACCTGAGCGAGTCCCCCGACTCGCAGGCCTCTCGTACCGGCTTTTCCTGAACCATTGTCAGGAAGATGGCTATTGTTATGCCCTAGTGGCAAAGTCAGTGATGAGTTCGTCAGTGTCCATTCCCGCGGACGTTGTCCCCCTTCTAGAGGAGTTCTGCGACATTATGCCGGATGACCTACCTGATGGATTACCTTCGACAAGGGTAGTTCAGCATGCCATTGACTTTGTGCCAGGGTCGAGTCTACCCAACCTTCCCGCATATCGCATGAACACCTCTGAGCACACTGAGTTATTAAGACAGGTTCAGGAATTACTGCAAAAGGGTTTCATTCGCGAGAGTGTTAGCCCTTGTGTCGTACCCGCCTTACTCACTCCTAAGAAAGATGGGTTCATGCGCATGTGTGTCGATAGCCGTGCGATCAATCGCATCACAGTCAAATACCGTTTTCCCATTCCTCGTTTGGATGATATGTTTGATATGTTATCTGGTGCCTCCATTTTCTCTAAAATATATCTAAAAAGCAGGTATCACCATATTCGTATACGCGAAGAGGACGAGTGGAAAACGGCATTCAAGACACGTGATGGATTGTACGAGTGGTTAGTCATGCCGTTTGGGTTATCTAATGCCCCAAGTACCTTCATGAACATGATGACCCAAGTCTTGCGTCCGTGTATTGGAAAGTTTGTTGTTGTCTAGTTTGACGACATTTTGATCTATAGTTCATCATTGTTCGATCATTTGAGTCACCTGCGCCAAGTCTTAGGTATTTTGAGGAAGGAAAAATTGTATGCCAATGCAAAAAAGTGTGAGTTTATGACGTCCAGTGTCGTGTTCTTAGGTTTTTTATTGTGTCATCTGATGGCGTCAAGGCCGACCCCGCAAAAGTCCGCGCGATTGTCGATTGGCCTACCCCAAAGACTATAGGAGAGATCCGTAGCTTCCACGGGTTAGCCACTTTTTACCGACGTTTCGTGAGAAATTTTAGTACCCTTATGGCCCCCATCACGGAGTGCCTAAAAGGTACTAGTTTTCATTGGACGCCTGCGGCTGGAAAAGCTTTTACGATCATCAAAGAAAAAATGATCAGTGCTCCTATCTTAGCTCTCCCTGATTTTAGTGCAGTCTTTGAGGTTGAGTGTGATGCCTCCAAAGTGGGGATTGGCGCTGTCTTGAGTCAGAATCGTAGACTCGTTGCCTTCTTTAGTGAGAAGTTGACTCAGGCCAGGTGCCAATACTCCACTTACGATGTTGAGTTCTATGTCGTGGTACAAGCCCTTCGTTATTGGAGACATTATCTCATTTATAAGGAATTTGTCTTGTACACGGACCATGAGGCTTTGAAGTATCTTAATAGTCAAAAGAAGTTGAGTGCTCGTCATGCCAAGTGGGTCAGCTTCTTGCAAGAGTACACCTTTTCGCTTCGCCATCAATCTGGTACCCTGAACAAGGTGGCTGACGCTCTTAGTAGGAAGAACAGCCTTCTGATGACTATGTCAGTGCAGGTCATTGGCTTCGAACAATGCAAGGAATTATACCCAACGGACCCTGATTTTCTGGGAAGGGTGCATCTCTTCAAATCACACCCTCGACCCCCGTTTTTGTATTCATAATGGTTACCTCTTTCGTGGTAACAAATTATGTGTGCCTGATTTCTCCCTTAGACTTCAGTTGATTTCTGAATTACATGAAGGAGGGTTAGCAGGGCATTTCGGGCATGATAAGACGTTCGCTCTCTTAGATGAACGATACTTTTGGCCCAATATGTGCAAAGATCTTGTCAAGTTCATCCAAGGCTGTCATATGTGTCAAGTGTCCAAGGGTCATCGTCAGAATAGTGGTCTGTATACTCCATTACCCATTCATGAACGGCCGTGGGAGCACGTATCCATGGATTTTATCGTGGGCCTTCCCCGCACACCACGTCGTTTTGATTCAATTTTAGTAGTTTTTGACTGGTTCTCCAAAATGGCTATCTTTGTACCGTGTAAGCGAACCACCGATGCCTCTTTAGTCGCCTCATATTATTTCAAGGACGTTGCCTGTTTCCATGGACTACCTCACACAATCACTTATGATCGTGACACGCGTTTTACGAGCCACTTTTGGAAATCGTTATGGGCCATGTTGAAGACTAAGCTTCAGTTCAGTAGTGCGTATCACCCCCAGACAGATGGCCAAACCGAAGTTGTGAACCGCACCTTAGGAAATTTGTTACGGAGCCTAGTGGGGGAAAATGTCAAAACTTGGGATCTCGTATTGCCCCAAGCCAAGTTCGCATATAACAACTCCATTAATCGTTCTACTGGTAAATCTCCGTTCCAAGTAGTGTATGGTTGATCGGTCACCCATGTCGTTGACCTAGCCCCTGTGTCAGATCTCTCAGCTCCAGCTCTGGATGCCTTTGATGCCGTCGAATATATGCGTGACATTCACAGACAAGTTCGGGCCAAATTTATTGAAAGCTACGAGACCTACAAAGCTTTCGTAGATCAGGGTCGTCGTGATGTCCATTTCCAAGTCGGTCAACTCGTCTGGGTGTATCTGCGTCAAGAGCATTTTCCTGTAGGCACCTATAGCAAATTAAGTCCTAAGAAGTATGGCCCTTTTAGGATCCTTCAGCGATTGGGTTCGAATGCCTACCTCCTTGAGTTGCCCGATGATTGGCATATTTCCCTTATTTTCAACGTGGCTGATCTATATGCTTACTGTGGCAACAACAAGTCGACAGAGCCGACTTCTTCCCAACCAGGGGAGAATGATGCAGGGCAGGACTCGATTGGGCCCATCGTGCCACCCGATCCGCCACAAAGGGCAGATGAACGACCCCGCGTGTATGACTCACTTGCAGGGACGGAGCCACGACGCAGGGAGGTACCCCTGCGCACCTACGCCAGGCGTGGTGGAGTTCGCACGCCCCAGAATCAGCTGCAGATAGAAGCTGACCCGGATCGCAGTTCGGATCCAAGTCTGGACCCACGACCCGGGTCCAGTAAATAGCCTTTAAAAGGCCCCTTCCTAGGGTTGCATGGGGCAGACTATTGGAAAGTTTCAGCCGTCATTCTCTTCCTGCGTTTTCTAATTCTTTATTACCTGCATCTTGTCTTTTTTTTAAATTCTTTACTGTTATTTGTTTTCCCCATTGTTTATTGAAACTATTTGAGATTAATAAAGAGGTTCAGCCACACCGATTCACGGTGGGCCTTTGTTTTCACTCCTCCTCCGACGTGGGCTGCATCACATTTCCACCAAGAGCTCTCCAAGTTACTAACAAAAATTTACCTTGGGATTTGTTTGCAGTCCATGCAAAAGTGAAAAGAAGGAGAACGATAGAGAGATGGGAGAATATGGATTGTAACCTCCTCTAGGGACGTCCTTTCATTATATATTAGGTTATAACTTGAAGTACAAAAATACCACTTACACATTAATACAATACCCAACCTTATATAATAAATACGACTAACATAATTGCCCATTATTATACAAGAATGACTCTTCTAACATGCCCCTTAAACTATATATGGGTTGCAGATGACCATGGCCAGTTTGCCTTTAAGATCCAAATATCTTGAATTAGGTAAAGGCTTGGTGAATAGCTTTGCTACTTGAACATCTCCCTTGATAAACATCGATTGAATCTCCTTACTTTTAACTTTCTCTCTCAGAAAATATTGGGTCAGCTCTACGTGCTTCATTTTGCCATGTTGAACTGGATTTATAGCAATGGCAATCATGCTTTTGTTGTCACAAAACCATAGTGATCGGCTAATAGGCTGGTATAACGCTATAAGCAAGTGTCGGATCTATAAAACCTATGTTGTTACTGCATCCATGGCCCTATATTCTGCCTCGGTGCTAGACCTGGCCACAGTTCGTTGCTTTCGATTGGACCATGAAACAAGATGATGCCCCAAGACTACTCCATATCGAGTAACTGACCTTCTAGTAGTCGGATCTCCTGCCCAATCTGCATCAAAATAAGCCACCACAGTTAGAGAGAAATCTAAATGCATTTCAGCCGTAGGTATTCTATAAATCAGCCTATCGATGATTGTACCCTTGATGTACCTCAAGATCCTTTTTGCAACTTCCATGTGACTCTTCTTTGGAGCATTCATGAATTGCAAGACTTAGTTCATGGCAAAAACCAAGTCAGGACAAGTAAAAGTCAAATATTGCAAAGCTCCCACTAGACTGCGATATACCTGAGGCTCACTTAAAACTTCACCATCGAGAAAGAAATCTACCTGCTTCGTATTCACTGCCATAGGCGTGACACTGGTTTGCAAACAGCCATCCCAAACCAATTAAGGAGATCAAGAGAATACTTATATTGTGTCAAAATCATGGAAGCTAATGTTCGATCAACCTCCACACGAAGAAAATGAGTTATCACATTGACTGTTGACAAAGCCAAGAGAACATAGAACTGCATTGCAAGGTTCAAACCACGCACGAGAGGCATGTTTTAGCCCATATATTGCCTTATTTAGTCTCAATACAATGGTATGTGGGTCAGCCTCTGGAGGGTGCCCCATGTAACCTTCCTGTAGGTCTCAACAGAGAAACCCATTTTTCACATCCATTTAGCTTAGATGTCAATTATGACAAACTGCTAGTGAGAAAACAATCTTTGATAGTATCCATTCTAACCATGGGGTTGAATGTTTCATCAAAAACTAACCTATGTTCCTGGGCATATCCCTTCGCCACCAAGCGAGCTTTAAAGCGCTCTATACTTCCATCAACTTTTTACATTATTTTGTATACCCAACATGACCCAACCACATTCTTGTCCTGAGGTCTAGGAACCACTTCCTATGTATTACACTCATGAAAATAAGTGATCGCTTCATTCATAGATTCAATCCATCGCTTGCTTTGGCTAGCTTCATGACAATGTTTGGTTTCCCTTTCTTGCAATATACTTGTTGCCAGTGTTGTTAAAAACACGTCTCAAGGTGAGGGCCCTTTTGCCTTGAGGTGCAACTGTCCTGAGGCGTATGCCTTGTGCGCTATGAGGCGTGCGCCTCAGGGCAAGGCACGCCTCATAGTTATATTTGAGGGTCAAAGCCCTCATTTGACTCAATTTTGGGGCTAAATAGCCCCAAAACCCCAAAAAATTTCGAACTAACTCCCTCAAAGAAGAAGAAGGTACGTCTCTCTCTCTACATTTTTTTTAAAGGCAAGTGACTAACCCCTACTAGTTATACAACTATACCATTGGGTTTTAACATGCAACACCACAACACAAGGTGACGTGCACTAGCTGCTCCTACCAGACAAGTCAAGCCCTTGTTGGGTTTTTTGGCTGCTTTCTAAACATATCCAATTTATTGGATTAGATAATGTTAATTTTTTATGCATTTGGTTGTTAATGTTAATTTTTTATTGAATGCATATTTTATTTCTTAGACACTTTCGTAGATCAAGTTGATGCATTAATGTTACTTTTACATGTTAATCTCATATTTTTCGGTATTTATTTAAGATTTTTTATTTGTTGTTGGTTGTTGCTTCATCAATAAGCATTTTTTATTTATTTGTAATTTTAAATATTTTTTATAGTTTTTTTTTAGTTTTCAAAAAAAAAAATTGAGACTTACACTTTACGCCTCAAGGCTTATGCCTTGCCTCAATTTTTGGTTGAGCACCTCGCTACGCCTCAACGCTTTTCACAACATTGCTTGCTGCAAAAAGCTGAAACTATGCAGAAAAGGTGTCCTAACTCACCCAGCGAGATGGAAGATGATGTGCTCGAGCGGTTCTTCTTGGCTGATTAGCTAACGACTGACTTGATGTACTCGCATTACCCAGATGATCACCACCATTTTGAACACTATGTCACAGGGATTCGGCTAGCAGGGTGCTGCACCCGCGTTGACGTGACGCAACGCGAGTGCGGGTGCGGCACCGGGTGCGGTCAACCCGACCCTGGGTGCGGTCAACGCACCCAGGGTCATTTTGGTCCATTTTTTGGACTTAAAAAAAATTGCCAAGAAAATTTTTTTTGCCCTATATGTCACAGGGATTCTCCAACTAGGTGCCGCACCCGTGTCACACCCACACCCGATGCGGTCAACCTGACCCTGGGTGCAATCAACGCACCCAAGGTCATTTATGTCCAACTTTTGGACTTTATATATATATATATATATATAATTTTTTATATTTTTGCCGCACTCCTGCACCCAAGTTTTTTGAAAGTGCCGCACCCCCGCACCCGCACCCATGTGACATAGTTTGAACATCAGTTCTGATCTATCAGATATTTTCGTCATTTGGGAGCTTGCTGGCATGATTTCTGCACTTGGCGGGACTTATGCAACAGATTGAGAACATACTATAGGCAGTTGATCCAGATTGTCTTCTAACTGTTTGTGCTGGTTTTCAACAGCTAATTGCATGCTGAATTGTTTCCTCTTGGAATAAGTATGAGGATAAAACTGAAAATTTTATAAACCATCATAACAATGATTAGAGGAAGCAATTGAATTTTCTGCCTGTCCATCCTCATTTCTGCTGAACTGTCATCCTCCTTTTTGCTCACCCAGGGAGAGTCATTTTCCTGCAGCGGAGTAGTACTAGGCCAGACAATGGTGGCTGATTCATGATCTGCATTATTGCTGGTAAAATAATTCCAATTGTGAGACACAACATGCCTAGAAATTAAAAGTCTTTGAGTCACCAGGTTAAAACATATATATCACAGATAGTCATCATCATATCCAACAAACCGACACTCTTGTGCCTTTGGTGTAAATTTATTATGCATGGAGCTAGGCACATGTACAAAGCATTTACTACCAAAGGCACGCATGATAGAGTATTTGGGATGTTTGTTATGCAGCAATAAATATGGCTAGTGTCCTCCAAGATTGAGAGGGGAATAAACTATTGTGTGGAATGTCTCCGTCCATAAAACATCTCATACCTTCAACTCAACCAACATAGATAGAGTTGTTTCAACTATATGTCTATGCTTTCTTTCAGACACCCCGTTCTGTTGAGATGTAATATTGCGTATTTTAGTACTTAGTCATTTATAATTTTGACGAAAATTTGGCTAAGTCGAGAAGAAAAATCGTTTGAGGCTCAATTTTTAGACTGAAGTCTTTGAGTCGAGGCTTGACCCAGGTCTCATCGACAAGGTCGAGGCGAGCCAAATGAAACGTGAGAAAGAGTTTTAATTTCAACCTTTAAATTCATGCAAAATTCGAGCGAAATTCAGGTTATTTTTGGGTGAAATTCAGAATTTGATATTCGTATAATATGTCGGATGCGTCTCGGAATTCAAAGCGCAACGGTGTTTTACTTTCCTGAATTCGGGTTCCGGTTGGCCCGAAAATCATATTTTCTAAAAATTGAGCAGTTTATCGAAACAGATCCGGAGTTGGATCGGATTGGATCCAATGCATAAGATCTGAATTATTATGGATTTGGATCTTATGTAGGACCCACTTTAATCTGGATTTAATCCAGATCTTGATCCATTTTTGTTTTGGATATGGGTTTAGATTTTTTGATACGGATCCAAATCCAATCCCCACGATTTTCCAGCTTTAAATTGAATATAAAGCTTTATTTTGGGGTTTTATAAGGTTGAGAAGCCTTTGGGGTTAATTTGATAATTTTTGAAAGTTTTTAGATAATTTTAATTAATTAATAATTAATTAATACTAATTCCAAATTTTATTTTTAGGGTTGAGTAGGACTCTTTAAAAGAGTCTTTATTCCAGCTTAAGAGAGGTTAGGAAAGAGTTTTAAAAGGATTGGAAGTTTTTGTTTTGAAAAGTCAACATTTGGTAGTATTTCAAAAAAAATAGGAAACTAAGAGAAAGAGAGTTCCCCCTCTCCCATTTAATATACAAAAAAAAGGAGAGAAAAGGGAAAAGAGAAAGAAAAAGAGGGAAAAGAGGAGAGAGAAAGAGGAAGAGAGGAAGAAAGGAGGGAGGAGGAGAAGAAGGCCATCTTCTTCTATCATCCAACGATTTTCCACCATCAACCTTGCTCTTTTTCTCGATCCACGCAAAGACACGGGTCTTCTCTTTTGAATCTAGGTGAGAAATCGAATACCGGTTCGATTTTATGCAATATCTTGGATAAAAATCCATGGAAAGCGTGTTAGTGATGAGTTTCAAAGGAGAGATACATGAATCTCTTTCTCCATGGCTGAACTTTTTGTTTTTTTTCTTTTATCGTTTCAGGAAAAAAAAAGGAATTTCATACATACATTTCTGTGGGGCAGTCGGCCCAAGCCGAGTGAGCTGGCTGGGCTAGGGCTGACCCAGCCGACTGAGTCGGCTGGTGCAGCCAACTGTTTTGTTTTTTCAACAAAAAAAAAAGTGAAACAGTCTAGTAGACTGCTGGGCTCCAGCCAACCCACGGTCGGCTGAGCCTGTTGGCAGTCAGCCCCAGCCGACTGGGACGGCTGGGTGGTTCGGCTGTTTGACAGACTCAGCCGACTGGGTCATGTCCTTAAAAAGAAAAGGGCGAGAGTTAAACAAAAAAAATATATTTTTTTTCTTAGGGGGGCTGTCAGCATGCCCTGACAGCATGTGCACACAGGCCCGAATTGGGCTTGTGCATGGGCTGTCAGACCCAGCCGACAGGGTCGACTGGGCTGACTCAGCCAGCCTGGTTTGGCAGAGACCTGATTGGCCCAGTCCGGCCCTTGGGCAGGACTGGAACAGGCCTGGTAGGGTTAGCCCGACCCGACCCAGCTGACCCTAGTCAGCTGGGCTTGCTGGTAACCCCAGCCGACTGGGTCGGCTGAGTGTGAACCCTGTAGGAACAAATATATATATATATATATATATATATATATATATATATATATATATATATATATTTTGTATTATGTGCTGCCTTTGTATATCTTCAGATTTTTGCCATTATGAAGGTTTCAGCTATGTGCATGCTAGAACTGAATTTTCACATGCATGTGATTAACTAATGTTACGTGATCAATGTCCATATGCAGTGATTAACTAATGTTGACAGACCTGTAATCACCTTTAATGAAGGAGGATCTCAAGGAAAGAACGGTGGAATGAGATCCCTATCAAATATAGTAACAGGCCCTATTAAAGTAGCATGTTTCTCCCTCATTTGAAAACATGTGTGAGAGACCAATATCGTGGACTTAAGGTATTGATATGGAACCATGTATCTTGTGTGTCCTGTCATATTTTTTGTGCTTGACTCCTGTTAGGATACACACAAAATGGGTTCTGCTTGAACCTGCAAAGTCTCCAACAGAATTAGCATCATGACAAAAAATTTATATTTTATTTTTCACGTGACAAGATTTTCTCAAGGTTTTTCCAAGAAAAACATACTTTTTCAAAATATCCCTAGATATTCCCTTGCGAAGAATATCCTGAGAACGAGCTTTGTGATTATACATTGCACATAATATACATGTTATCTTGATTTTTAGAGATGATATTTACACTGCTTCACAATTACCAAAAAGAATATATAGTTGAGAAATGGAGCTGGTACTGGGTCTTCTAAAGAAAATGACTAAAATACCCCACTGTAACCAAAAATTACAAAGGTGTCCAGAAACATCTAGTTAGCTCCAAATCGCTCGAGATTGTTCTAAATTACTGAAAGACACTCTCTAGCAGGGCTCTATTGTTGTTATAGAGAAAGTTATATGAACGCATAACTGGAAGGCCAGATGGCAGGCTTATCCTGATAAAATTAGTGCTGGCCAGCCTCCCTAGCAAAGTATTCATGCCATTGAGGATCTCTTTAAGAACATTCTTTGGAGTTGGAGCGAGGTGGCCACAAAAGGACATCTAGTGAAATAGTGACATCCTTTGTAGGCCCACAGAAGAAGAGGGATTGGGTTTTCAAAGACTCTGAGATGAACAATGCCAGCTTAGCTACAATTATGATGGATAATCTTAGCAAGAAGAGATTATGGTCTATCTTTATGCAATACAAATATACCCAATTGAGAAGTTGATGGTGCTTATGGTTCCTTAGAAGTACACTAAGAGGGTCTTACTCTTTGAAAGAATTAGAATGGTCATAGAATTTCTACAAGTGAAAATGTGTCGTGATGTGAAAAGCTGGGAATGGGAACGAAGCTAAATTTCAGATGAACTTTGAACTGGAGTTCCCCTGTTTAAGCAGCTACATCCTAAGAAACAGGTCCCCAAGTATGATCATACTCACCTCCCTATCTGCACTTGTGTTAATATCTATAAAGATGGAGAGGTCGAGGATTACTGGGAGAAACCTGGGAAGAATGTCATGCAGTTCTTGCCAATGGACGAGGACAACTTCATTTTGTGGAAGGGGAAGAACAATAGTTATGCAACAGGAAAGAAATTTAGAACCCCATCATGCCTATAACATGGAGAACAAATATATGTTGTAAATGGCACTACCTATAGCTGCATAGTCTGTGTACTTTGCAATAAGAAGCAAGTCATTAATGCAAGATTTATTAAAGACATCTGCATTCAGCTAACCCACCATTGTCTTTGTGCAAAAAGGAGAAGAGTATTGACCATCTGTTTGTTACAGGCCCTATCGCATCCAATGTATGGTCTGTTGTAACTAAATCCTCGGAGGCCTCCAAGTTCCGTCTTATGCAGATAATTTAAATGGTTGTTCTCCATCAAAATCACCAGGAAATAGGTGCACAGATTGTAATGAAATATGCGGAAAAGCAAAGAGTGCACTAGGCACTTACAACATCCACTAATGAACAAACAACAAGGGCTAATACCCAAACCCACAAGAGACAACACAACATAAAAATATAAATGTCTCTTATTGAAAGAGAGAGAGCTCTCAAGAGTGAGAAATACAAGAGGGGTTCACCCCTATTTATACACAAGAGAAGGAGAGGGGGAGGGCCAAGAGGCCTTAAAAGGAGAGCCACCTAGGGGGCTCCCCATGTAGTCGTTGGGAGCCCCCAACGGTCACAAATGTGACCGTTGGGGACCCCATCGACTACATGGTGGGGCCCCTTTTGTGTGAGCAAAAAAACAAAAAATAAAAAATATGATTTACAAAAAATAAAGAGAAAAATAAAATAAGAAAAACAGGTACCCCTATCGGGTACTTGTGAAATGACAAAAATACCCCTATCGGGTATTATATATATATATATAAATATATATATATATATGAATTACATGTATTTTAACACCCTCCCTCAAGCTTTACGGGGATATAACCGAAAGCTTGTTAAGAAGAAACAAAAACCGAGGAGCCGCAAGAGCCTTAGTGAAGAAGTCCGCCAACTGGTACTCTGATGTGACGTAAGGTAGTGCTATAGTTCCTCTTAGGTATTCATCCCGAACGTAATGGCAGTCCATCTCAATATGCTTACTACGCTCATGGAAGGTGTGATTGCTTGCAATATAAATTGCGTTTTTGTTGTCGCAACACATCTTCGAAGGAGTAGAGATGACAATGCCCATATCACTGAAGAGGCTTCTTAGCCACACAAGTTCCATGGTTGTAGTGGCCATAGCACGATATTCTGCTTCTATCGAGGACAAGGATACTTTGTGTTGCTTCTTGCATCTCCACGAAATCATAGAGTCACCTAAGAAAACACAAAATCCGGTAGTTGAGACTCAGTCATTGGGATTTCCTTCCCAATCTGCATCAGTATAAGCAATTAAATCAAGTGACGAGGCAGAAGAAAGAAAAACTCCCTTAGTTATGGTATTTTTGATATATCTGACAATCCTTAAGACTGCACTCATGTGCACGGTTGTAGGTGCATGTTGAAACTGACTGACAGAGTGGACGGCATGAGCAATGTCTGACCGTGTGATGGATAAGTAGGTTAGAGACCCAACAAGTTGCCGGTAGGGAGTAGGATCCTCGAGAGGTGTTCCATCTTCCAACCTTAATTTTGCATTGATGACTTCTGGGGTTTCTGTCTTCTTATCATCGGAGATACCAGATTTGGACCAGATGTCAGCAGCAAGTTTCATCTGAGAGAGAATGTACCCTCGAGGAGAGTACGCCACTTCAATTCCTAAAAAATATCTTAAGAAACCAAGGTCAGACATATCAAAATTTTCTTTTAAAACCTTTTTAATATCATTAATGCCTTGCTCATCACTTCCTGTGATGATCATATCATCAACATAAAGTAGTAAAATAACTACTGAAGACCCTGCACTTTTCACAAACAAAGCAGTGTCAGTATAACATGAACGAAAATTCAAACTTGTCATTACATTACTAAATCTATCATGCCAAGCCTTTGGGGCTTGTTTTAAACCATATAATGCCTTTTTAAGTTTGAGAATCTTATTTTTACCAATACATACTCCAGGTGGGGGATCCATGTAAACTTCTTCATTTAATTCGCCATTTATAAATGCATTCTTAACAACGAGTTGATAGATAGGCCATTTTGCACTGACGCAATAGCAATAAGAGTCCTAACACTAGTCATTCTAGCAACAGGTGCGAAGGTTTCTTCATAATCTATTCCATATTCCTGAGCATATCCTTTAGCTACTAACTGTGCTTTATAATGTTCTAATGAACCATCACTCTTGGTTTTAATTTTGAAGACTCATCTACATCCTATTGATTTCTTTCCAGTGGGTAACGAAGTTATTTCCCAAGTTTTTGCTTTTTCAAGGGCACTAAGCTCTAAGTTCATGGCTTCAACCCATTGGGGAATATCTTTGGCCTCATTATAGTGTGAGGGTTCATGAAATGAATGCAACGCAATTAGACATGCTCTATATCTTGGAGTTAGGGACTCATAGGAAACAAACCTATTAGGAGGATTGGAGATCCGACTGGATCTCCTTAAAGAGGTTTCTTCTATGTTGGATCCTTCAGAGTATTTTTCTAAGGCGCTCATCTGAGATTGTTGACCACGCCTAACATATGTTTGGATTGGTCTATTATTCTCATCTATAACATTATCAAGAGGAATTTCCTCTAGGTCATTCAAAGACACATTAGAGATTTCCTCTTCTTGAGGAGTCTCATCTTCTTGAGATAGAAGATCAAATAAAAAAGTATATTCACTTTCGTCAATATCTTTAGTTTTCACAAAACCATTTTCATTTTCCAAAAATGTTACATCTTTGGATACATAGAGTTTGTTATTTTTCAAGTCAAAACATCTAAAACCCTTTTGATTTTCTCCATAACCCAAGAAAACGCATTCAATAGCTTTATGAGATAATTTGTCCCGTTTATGAGTAAGGACAAAACATTTACATCCAAAGACTCTTAATCTATTGAAGTCGGGTGTTCTTTCAAATAGTTTTTCGTATGGAGATGTATTTTGTAAGGATGAAGATATCATTCTATTTATTAAGTAAGTTGAGGTTAAGGTCGCTTCGGCCCAAAAATTCTTTGGAATTTCTTTGGAAATAAGGAGTGTCCTAGTGGTTTCCATGATGTGTCTATGCTCTCTTTCGGCCAAGCCATTTTGTTGGGGAGTCCTAGGACACGATCTTTGATGACAAATTCCATTTACTTCTAAATAGTTTTGAAATTCATTTGATAAATATTCTCCACCCGAATCGGATCTAAGAGTAGAAATATTACTTGAAAACTGATTTTTAACTATCATATGAAATTTTTTGAAAAAGTCAAAGACTTCGGATTTTAAATTGAGAAAGTAGATCCATACATACCTAGTGTAGTCATCGATGAAAGTGACGTAATAGGAGTACCCTCCTTTAGACATGACGGGAGAAGGACCCCAAACATCCGAATGGACTAACTCAAAAGGTCTTTTGGACACAAAAGTTCGGTTTGGAAAAGGAGTAGATTTCATTTTGCCAAAAATACAATTCTTGCAAACAAAATGTTTCTCATTACAAAATTTCTTTCCAAATGGAAAGGAGTACATTTTTTAGAAACTTGGATGTCCAAGTCTTTGATGCCAAATATCAATATTTTTATCTTGGACATGGTTACAAAAAGAGTTAATGGGGAGTTTCAAGTTGCTCATGTAATAGAGATCTCCCCTCCTATGGCCTTGCCCAATCAGCTTCCCGGACCGGAGATCCTGTATAGAGCAATCCTTAGTTGAGAAGGAGATTTTACATCCATGATCACATATTTGAGCAACAGAGAGGAGATTTAAATTAAGTTGAGGTACAACTCTCACGTTTGGCACAAAGAAATCTTTTGAAAAGTTTAAGGTTCCAAAACTTTTTACTTGTAAAGATGTACCATCGGCAGTTGAAACATAGGAGTTTTTATAATTATTACATAAATCGGAAAGCTCATTTTCAAGAGGGGTCATATGAAAGGAAGCTCTAGAGTCAAGGATCGAAGACGACATACCTGGAGGAGAGGAGGAAGCTACGGCGGCACCCAAAGTTGATGGAATCTTGAGTAGAGTTTGTAGTGCTTCCGATAGTTGAGCAAGAGAAAAAGAGTCTTTTCCTTTGATTGCTTCCTCTTTCTTTTGAGTAGCTTCTTCAACGGAAGCAACCTTATTTTTCGGTGCTTCATCAATTTAGGGCAATTAGGTCTTATATGACCCAGTTCTTGACAATGATGGCAAATGGCTTTTCTATAATTGCCATTATAGTGATTTTGCCTTCCAAAATGTGGAGGTTTGTAAGTTTTCATGTGGTTGTCGGGTTTTGATACGGCCAAGACATCATCTCCTCCTTTAATCATGCCAAGACGGGTTTCTTCTTGGCATATTTCGGCTATGGCATCTTCCAAGGGAAGAGGCTTTGATCTATGTAAGAGGGAGGATCTAACTTGCTCATATTCGGGCCTAAGCCCATGTAAAAATTGGAAAAAGTGTTCTTTTTTCATTTGTTCTCTCCTTAATTCCACATCTATACTAGAAACCCATTTTGGTTCTAGTAAAGATAGCTCATCCCATAGAGGGCCAAGAGTGCTAAAGTAGTCCCTAACACTCATTTCTCCTTGCTTGATAGTCCGGATTTTTTCTTGAAGAAAGAATTGACGAGCAAGGTCTTTTTGGGTAAACATACCTTTCATGAAGAACCATGCTTCATTTGCCATCCGAAATTTGGAATTGTTGGCGCAAATCTTGAGCTCTACATTGTTCATGAACCAAGCAAGAATCTTGGCATGCTTACTTTCCCAATCTTCTATTTTAGATTGGTGATCTTCAATGGCCTTCATGCGGGCATCTCCTTCAAGAGCTTTCTCTTAATCACCTTCCATCTTAGTTAGTTGAAGTTGCGGTTCCGAAATAGTGCCCATAACATATCCCCAAAGCTTTTTCCCCCTGAGGTTGTTTTCCATGACGGCGGCCCACATCATGTAGTTGGAGTCATTGAGCTTGAAGGAGAGATCAATCTTTTGTTCTCATTCCATAATAATCACTTACAAGAGGATAAAAAGAAGAGAGATATAACAAGAAAAAAATATAGCTACACAACTAGCTATATTAAGAAGAAGAGCATACACAAGGCTCTGATACCATGTAATGAAATATGCGGAAAAGCAAAGAGTGCACTAGGCACTTACAACATCCACTAATGAACAAACAACAAGGGCTAATACCCAAACCCACAAGAGACAACACAACATAAAAATATAAATGTCTCTTATTGAAAGAGAGAGAGCTCTCAAGAGTGAGAAATACAAGAGGGGTTCACCCCTATTTATACACAAGAGAAGGAGAGGGGGAGGGCCAAGAGGCCTTAAAAGGAGAGCCACCTAGGGGGCTCCCCATGTAGTCGTTGGGGGCCCCATCGACTACATGGTGGGGCCCCTTTTGTGTGAGCAAAAAAACAAAAAATAAAAAATATGATTTACAAAAATAAAGAGAAAAATAAAATAAGAAAAACAAGTACCCCTATCGGGTACTTGTGAAATGACAAAAATACCCCTATCGGGTATTATATATATATATATATATGAATTACATGTATTTTAACACAGATGTGCAGGTTTACTTGTCCATGTTGTCATATGGAAATCCTGGACATGGAGCAATAAAACTCTCCAGGAAGATAAAGTGGATGCCAGAATGTTAGGGAGGCCCATAGAGCAAGCTTAAAGCGAAATGAATCTAAAAATTAATTGGGCTGACAACAAAAAGATAATCATTACCAATCATAGAGGCCCCAATGCTGGAGATAGGAGGCCGGCCTCTAACAGAAAGTTGCTACCATCCTTTGCATCTCACATTGTTTGGAGGGGACCAAAGCTGCTGTGGTCGCTCTTAGTGGCTCAGATGGCAAATTCATTATTGGAGGTGCTTGCCATGCCATGGATCTAATTTATCTGAAGCTTTTCCTTTTGGAGATTATTACCAGAGATATTGGAAATGAAAGTACAAAAATTGATATCTGATTGAACATCGACAGATGTTATGCGGCAATATGCAGGAAGTTGGAAGGTAGAAGATGAAGGGTTCAGCAACTGCAAGCATTTCCCACTAGTAGAGATCGGTGCATGCCATGTTGGGTTGACCGATATCCCTTGTTATGTCAAATCTTTCAAGTGGTCACCAGGATAGGTGATATCATGTTCTGGAAGGATAACCTTCCAATTTCACATTCAAGCTGTAACGATGTATCTTGTATGTGCAGGTAATGTTACATCAATGCATAAGGGCCTGCAACCCCAACTTAATTATTAAAACCAAAATACAATCAGAACTAATTCAGTTCATTGGCTAATGATCAAAGTTCACTCTGTATATTGAACCAGGGATTAGAAACAACCACATAATACTCTCATTTCCAAAAGTGGAAAGACATAAATTGGCCCATATGTGGATCGTAATTTCCAGTTTTGAATTTTTACAGGCATAAATAAAATACATATATAACAGAAAAAAATTCACTATATATACACAACAAACATAAATTCAGACATATGTATATATGTATGTAGAGAGAGTTGATAGACCTTGTGATGTACCAGCACTACCAATCTTCTGCACATGGATGCCCTTATTGTTGTAAAACATATATGAGAACAAATATATCCTCTAGTAGCTCACATTATAAATAAACAACTTCTCAATCACATGGTCTACTATAAAATACCTCTTTCGAAGATTGTCAAGCTTATAATTCTCATAGACCGCATGCAGTGCATCCAACGCCTCAGTTAGGAAGTGTACACAGAATGATGTCTCCCTGTTCTGTTCAGCAAGGACGCTTGCCCCACAGCACTGGGAATCCCTTAGGTCATGTACAGATCCAAAAGGAAATCCAGAGAAGAAGCTGCTTTTAGAATACTTCCTGTGGTACTGGCTTTGAGTAAGAAACTGCCATGAAGAATGTGGCATGTCTGAATCCTCTGATGAATGGAAACCAAGTTTTCTACACATTGCCAATATCACATTGGTAAAAGACTCCCAGTCGGAATCAATATGAGAATCAACCTTAGCTAGAGAAGATGAATCACCATCTCCCCATAGCATAACAGCGAACTGACTGTAGAAAGTTGGGTGAAGCCCTTCTGCCAGTGCAGTAATACAGTCATTCACCAATGACGAAGAAGGTCTTCTTTGCAAGTTGCACCTAAGCATCTGAGACAAACATAACAGAATTATCCTAATATTATTTCAGGAAGATGCTTGGTCACCATACAATACAGTTGCCATTTTCTTTAAGTTATACATATAAATAGTTCATGTATTTTAATAAAAAACATAAAGCTAATCGACCTCTTAATGAACTTCAGCTTAGGGAACAAGCCTATATCATTTATTAAACAAGTGAGCTCAAGCCACTTTTTAGCCACCAAGCCAAGCCTCCTGCCTGAAGCCCAGTGCATAGATGAATCTTACCTACTTGACCATCGACCTGTTTTACGAAAGGAACTTAATACAACAGTTTGGAATATGCATAGCTTGTGATTTTATCTTACCATCAACATTTGATATGGTATGAATTGACATACATGTCTACACTTAAAAATCTGGACTTGCCATTGCAATTTGAATCGCAAAGAGAGTGTACCAAACAAATAATGCAATTTCTGAGTATAAAAGTCAAGTGTACATGGTTAAAATAAAGCCATGAAGGGGCTAAATAAGATAGCTGAACTGGTTTAAGTCACACTATCCTGAGAGATTCAGATTTGAATCCCTCCAAGGAACAATAAAAAAGAATGAAAACCTAAAGCTCAATTTGAAAAGAAGTATCCATAATTTGTAAATATTGAACATCTGCATGGAATGTTGAAAAGTGCTGGACATTTCCAGCATGTTTACCTGGAGCAATAATCGAAATGACAATTTTAATGTCCAATGTAAATTAGATTGGTGCTTTGTGGACGAATGTTGGCAGTCAGTGTTTGGAAACAATCGCTCCCCTCAGGAGTTGTCTTGTTCCACATTTGATCATAATGAGTTGGTCTTTAAATCCATTCCATCTACTAAATCTTATGGACCAAAACCTTTCCGTTTTTGCGTCCAACATGAAGAATGTAGGGCTCTAGTGGCCTATGCATGGCAAACTAAAGTTTATGGTTGCCCTACAGAAAATGTCCTTCAGAAACTCACTGTGGTCCACCGCCAGTAGCATCTAATGACCAGCATTTTGCCACATACCAAATGCAGAAATGCCTAGACTGAAGCACTCTCCACATAGCATTGTTTCTTACATGCAAAGGGGATTATTCATTATTTTACATAAAATAATGGCCCTATGTTTGTTATATATATATATATATATATATATATATATATATATATATATATATATATATTATGTAATTCATTTGCAATACCCTATAGGGGCAAAATAGTTTTTTCACCATTTCTCGCATATTCATTCTTTTGAATATGTTTTTCTTTCTTTTTGTATTTTTTCCTTTTATTTTATTTTCCTCCTTTTTTGTTTAAAGCATTGGGGGTCCCAACATAGAGTCGTTGGGGGCTCCCAACGACTCCATGTGGGAGCCCCCAATGGTCTCTCATGTGCCCCTTTTGTGTATAAATATGGGGTTATCCCCCTTGTATTTGCCATGCCTTTCAAGGCTTCATCCAATAAATATTTCATTATTTTTATGCTTGTATAGCCTTTTTAGGCTTTCATATTGTCCCTACGTGGACTTCTTGTTTGAATGCCATAGTGCTTGTCCATTATTGGACTTTGTAAATGCTTGTGCAATCTTGGACTTTGTGAATGCTTGTGCAATCTTGGGTTATACTTCCGCCTATTTTCTTACATGGTATCAAAGCTTGGTATCTAGAAGAATAGCTCGTGTGTTGATTCATCACAGTGGTCACCTCGAAAAGCATGCCACTCAAAGTTTGGATTCAAAGAAAGAATTTACCCAATATGTATCGCATACTTTTTAAAAGGTGTCTCTTGTAATATTTATCTCCTGCATTGTGTATGAGAAAACACTTATTTTCTTGATTATTATATATATATGGATGCTTTTGCTATTTTCTTTGGATTCTCTACTTTAAATATTTATGGTATGCATTTGAAAATGTATTTAAAATATAGTAGCCTCTTGCTAAATATGTTAAAAATGAATAGTTCTTTAAAGAAATTATTAAATCTTGTGCATAAGCATATCTCCATAAAATAGTTGTTTTAATCATGCATATTAATTATATTTTACAAGAATATATGGTTTTGCTTTAAATCTTAAAGATTATGCTTTTCATATTGCTAATTCCCTTGTTATATGTATTTGGTTTTATCATAATAGTTATTGGTAATCATTATGAATTTTATGATTTCCTTAAAATTTTAGAAATTTGTATGAAGTACACCTTATGTCATCATGTTTTCTTTAATATCGTGGATATCTTTATATACTCATATGATTTCAACGATTCTCTCATTTTTCCTTCAATAATATTCTTCCTTTGCTTTTTAGCATTTAACCCTTAGTGGGTTTTTATGTATTTCGCACTTTATGTGCTTGTGATATTTGGTTTTTTATGAAATCCTCGTGTTATCTCTTGTAATTTGTATTTCCGCATATCTCAATAGAATGGTTAACTTTAAGATATTTTTCTCATTATGCAAAACTAATTCTTTGAAAAACATTCTCGATTGATTATGCTTGAGAATGATCTTCGATATTTGTGATTTGACTTTTATATAGAAAGTAAATCTTGTATTAGATGCTTTGAATGCATTTTTGTTAACTCATTTTTTCTCTAAAAAAAAAGTGCCATAGTCACACAAAATTAGATTGCATTATGAATTATGTTTGGTATAATTTCATAGCTTCTATATAACCTATGTGGCTATGAGTTAGTGGATCATC
Organism: Nuphar pumila; assembly: GCF_984573655.1. Classification (NCBI taxonomy): domain Eukaryota; kingdom Viridiplantae; phylum Streptophyta; class Magnoliopsida; order Nymphaeales; family Nymphaeaceae; genus Nuphar; species Nuphar pumila. The sequence goes on along the minus strand of NC_143252.1, from coordinate 22,720,032 downwards.
TTATTACTTCAAGTATTTATGATCGATAGTAATTATGTCCACTTTTGAGATTGTAAAAGGTTCTTCTAAAAACTTTATATGTATTATTTCTTTAATATATCACATGTTTCGTTTGTCTCGTAATAGACTTTTGATTTAAAAGAATTCCTTTTAAGATAATATTGTTTGTCTTCTCTTTAAAATTATTAGATCTTTTTCATATAACGTGCTCTAGTGCATCTACCCCTTGATCGGAATTGATTATGTTAAGCATGATTCATGTTTATTCAAAAGGTTGTCATGAGACATATTGTTATGCATATGATTGCACTTTTTCTAAGATTGGTCATCTACCATTATTGGTTTTTTCAATTTGAAATTATCTTTTCATATCGGTTCCTTTTATGAACTCACTTATTTGGAAAAGGATTTTTGTGAGTATTCATTGCCTTTTTTTGGCATTTTTGTTGTCCATCACAGACTTCTATATGATGTATCAATCTTCTTGGCCTTATTATTGTTGAATCAAAGATATTTGTTGGGGTGAGTTGTGTGCATTTCGTTTTATGTCATCTTAGATTGTCAACTTGTGGTTTGATTCTAACAGTTATGGGATCTCTGATTGTGAGTGTGTTGTATCACTCATTTGTTCTTTGGCCATCGACTTTATTATGGATACTTTTAATTATGTGTATATGTGATGGTTATCTATTCCTTGAAACCATGGCATTTTGAAATGTAGTCTAAATTGATATTTGTTTAAATTGGATTAGTGTTTCCATTACAAGCTTTCTTGCCTCATGTGTCTTCACCATTTATGCCTCTTATTTAAGTGTTACTATATGTAGACAAAAAATATGTAGACAAAAAATGTTGATTCACACCTTCGTGTGTGGTTTTTAGCCCATTGTTAGTTTTATACTCCTGCTCTAGTAGTCGATACACTTGTTTTTAAGTGTCATTATATGTAGACAAGAGATGTTGATTCATACCTTCGTGTGTGGTTTTTAGCCCATTGTTGGCTTTGTACTCTTGCTCTAACAGCTGATAGAGTTGATTTTGAGTGTCACTATATGTAGACAAGAGACATTTGTTCACACTTTCGTGTGTGATTTTTACCCCATTGTTGGCTTTCTGCTCGTGTTCTAGTCGTTGATACACTCGTTTCAAGTGTCATTAGAGGTATTTTTTACACACCTTCGTATGTGTTTTTCGGCCCTTTAAAGGCATGTTTATGCTCTTGGTCTAGTCGCTGATACACTTGATATTTGAGGTTTGGAAGACTAGGAGGTAATTGCTTGTGATGGTTAAACCGATGCTCTAATTTACTCGTTCAAATGTTTGAGAATTTTTTCAAAATTGTCAAACTCATCTTATATTCTATAAGAAATGATTGATTGAAATAATTTCATGCATCTTGCATTGCATTATTAAAGTTTGCAAAATACCATTTCTTGATATTATGGGATTCTTTTAAATTTGTCATCTTCCGCAAATTAGTTTTGACTTGCTTATATCATTCCCTTTGTCATATAGGATCTTTTAAATTCTTTAATGAATCTTTTAAAAATCGTTACTACTTGTTCCTTCCTTGTATGGAAAAATGTTTATCGATAAAATTCATGCATTTCATTGATAACATATATATATATATATATATATATATGTATATTTGATACTCTATACTTAAAAACACTGTAGGATAGGTGAGTGAATTATGCTTTTAATTGATTATTGTGTCCACATTATGGTATGCATAAATTTAATTAACTCATATTTGATAAAAGTTGTTATCTTTTTATTTGTTGTCCACAAATAAATTTAATTGTTTCATGTGCATGATTCACATAATTATATGCAACAAACATCTCTAATTGCATGCATAAAGTTCATTAGTTCTTTCTAAAGATTTTGAGTTCTCTAAATAAAGATTCTATATTATTTGTGCCTTTGTGCACACTTGTTCCCAGTGTTCTTGTGCCTTTGTACCTATGTCACATGGGTGCGGGTGCAGGTGCGGGTGCGGCGCGATTTTAAAATTTTTGGACACGGGGACTCGACTATATATATATATATATATATATATATATTTAAAAAAAAATACAAAGACACAACACAGTCACAGTCTGTGACTGTGCACTGTGACACAGCCTTTTTTATATATTTTTTTAAATAAAAAATATAAAAATCAATTTTTTTAGTTTTTTCACCCTACAAATGGACATTTTTGGACTCGGTCAATGTTGACCGAGTCCAAAACAAGGACGGGCTCGGCCTCGACTCGGTGTTGACTGAGTCTGGGCCGTGTCTGAAGTCGCACCCGTGTCAAGGCGTGTCCACTCGGGTGCGGCGCATCCCTAGCCGAGTCTGTGTGACATAGCTTTGTACACACTTTACATGTTAAGAACTTAGTGTTCTTGGGCATATAGTCTCTTTGAAGACTGCCTTACATTTGTACTCCTTTGTGAGTATTTCATTGTGCCTTTGTGCACTTAGCATCTTTGTAATTCTTGTAGGTTAACCAAGTCATCTTTGGACTTGATTTTATTAAAGATATTTTCACATTAAAGTCATTTTCCGAACTTGATGTTCTTTTAGTCTTGAAGACATTTTCACATGGTGCATATTCAATGCTTCTTAAGTATTTTTGCCATAAATAAAGATTTACTTATTTTTATTGTGCTATTTCACTTATACCCTTTTATGGATTTTGTTTGAAGTATCTTTAATAAACATTTATTTGAGAGATTCATATGTTTTTTGGAAGACCATCATGTCATTTAATATAATTTTTATGCATAATTGATTATCTCTTCTTAATGAATCATATGTCCTTTAAGTAATCAAATCTTCTTATGATCAATGTTATGGTTTCTTGAAAAATAACTTGATTATGATTTAATTCCATCTTTGAGGGTTGCTCCTCCTGTCTTTCTTAATATTTAATGATTCAAAAAGTTGTTCTTGGTTTACAATATATTATTTTGCAACTCTTGGGCCAGAATATTGTTCTTTGTGTTCTTAGTCTTCTTTTGGTTAGTTTTTTCGTTTCAAGATCTTTAAGAAGTGACATTGTCGGTACATCATGGAGATAACCAATGAAGGTGCTTGGGGATGATTACCAATAAAGGCGTTTTAAAGACCTATATTTGCAAGAATTTTCTGAGATGCCATAAAGATGGAGATTTCCCTTGAAGACTTGGACTTCTTCCCAAGTTTCTTTTTGTATTTTCAAACGTTCGGGTTAACTTTCCCCATAAAGTTTGAGGGGGGTGTTAAATATATATATATATATATATATATATATATATATATATATATAATATTCATTTGTAATACCCGATAGGGGTAAAATAGTCTTTTCATCATTTATCACGTATTCATTTTTTTTTAATATGTTTTCCTTTCTTTTTGCATTTTTTTCTTTTATTTTCTTTTCCTCCTTTTTTGTTTAAAGCATTGGGGTCCCAACATAGAGTCATTGGGGGCCCCAACGGTCATAAATATGACCGTTGGGGGCTCCCAACGACTCCATGTGGGAGCCCCCATTGGTTTCTCATGTGTCCCTTTTGTGTATAAATATGGGGTTATCTCCCTTGTATTTGCCATGCCTTGACTTCTTGTTTGAATGCTATAGTGTTTGTCCATTATTGGACTTTGTGAAAGATTGTGCATTCTTGGGTTACACTTCCACCTATTTCCTTACAATGTTACCCCAATACAAAAAGCTGAACAATATCATGCAATTTTTATTTTTTGTAATTTTCTTAATTCAGCTGATGTTTCTTTTCAGAAATTAACCGATGTTTAATTTTAAATACTTCCGCTCTTTCTTTTTAGAGGAAAAATGAACTTTAATAGAAAATACACTGTTGAGTTGACTACGAAAAAAAATCAAAGCAATAAGAAAAACTAAACAGAAGGTGATTGACTCCTAAAAGGCCCTAACTGAGATCCAATTTAGATCAAATCTAACCATGCCCATTTATCACCAACAAAAAGGCTGAATTGCGTACAAAAATGAATCCCTTATATAGCAAACTCCATTTTTTTCAAAAATCCTGCTGCTTCTTATTCCAAATATTGCACTACTCTGAACCTTCTTCCAATTCCACCCTGTTTCAGCCATAGTATTAGTGCCTCCCAATGGCGGTAACCTAGTTCAGCCATGCCAAGGATTACAGGCTACTAAAGAACACATATTCCCAGGATAAAATCCTTGAGACTTTATCCGTACTGCACACTCTGCATTTACTGACAAGACTTGCAGCAATTGGCTGTCACCATATTTGCAGGGAGCACGTAGCTAGAACACCATATGTTTTCAATGGATCATATTGCTGTGTTCTTTACAAAATCTACCCCAACCCAGCACTTTCGCTCTCTCCTTTCCAAGTTCTCCATGCTTTCTAGTGAAACTTCTGGAGTTCAAGAAGTGTGAGAGAGTGTCATATGAATTGTATAGCCAAATTATGTTTCATATTCTTTTACTGCTTCTGCCCATGCAAGTACAAAGACATGCATCAGTGGTCTTGTCTTTACGAATCAGCTAATAATCTTTCATTTTCATGTAAAGATCCCCATTCACGAATGAGGGGTCACACTGCCAAATACAGAATAGTCCGTTTTTCTCCAACACTGATAATCCACTAAAAGATCTATCACATGGTAGAATCATAATGAGAGACTGGAAGCAGTAGATATTCATGTTCTACCTCGTGCTCCTCACTGTAACGTTCTGTCAAATAAGAGCCAACAACGTTCTTCAAACAAGAGCCAGTAGATATTCATGTTCTACCTCGTGCTCCTCACTGTAACGTTCTGTCAAATAAGAGCCAACAACGTTCTTCAAACAAGAGCCAACACATTCCTCATGATGGATTGACTAAACATTGGGAAAGTAGACAGTTTTTGGTTCAGTTTTGATCACCCAATGTTGCACCCATATCCTGCAATAAGGAGCATCTTATGTGTTGAAAATATTACCCTTAAAAAATAAATAATATTTTTATTTTGTGGAGTTATTTTTAGGGATAAATAAGCTCTCCATTTAGAGGGAGAAGTAAAGTCAAACAAGATCTTCTAAAGTAATAAAAGCCAGTTTAGTAATATATCTTGAAAATGTGACAGTGACTTTATTAACCTTAAAATTTAACAAGTCTTCAGTGTCTTGGTGGGTCATAATGAACAACCAGTGACCCATCACCATGCATGCACCACATAATAGTACTCAAAGACTGGAAGGAACAGGGTATACCTGGCCATTCTCAAGGATCAAATTAACTCTCCCATCAACAGCATCTGCTAACCCTGTAACCTTGAATTTCAATCGAACTGTCGCTGGTCCAAGACATGTTTGATCTCCAAAATCAACTCCATTTTTAATATTCATTGGCAATAAATATTTGCAGAAACATTGCCTTCCAGACTGGTATCATGGCAACATAAACAGATGTTAAATGTCAGTAGAGACAAAAAATACAGATTGTTAATAAATAAACCACTTAGGTAGAAAACCAAAAATGAAAAAAAAAAACAATGGATAACACATAAGATACCTACAAAACCAAAGCGAACCATGGAATAATAAAGCGATCACATGCAACAACAATTTAGAAGAAGAATAAACTGCTACATGCCTACAGTACAACTATCAACATGGAGAAACTGTGAAAATAGTTCTTACTAATCCATTTATCAGTTATTGGAATATTGCTTCCATATAGCAGTAGAATTTGTGGTTTACATGGTTTATACCCTGGACTCCCAACTCCATGATCTTGCATACTTATTTACACTTCTGTTACAGAATTACCTCAGTATCATATACTGATGAAAATTATGACTTGTTGGGCTAACATGGATGGCTACACTGCTTTGTCCATGTACCTCTTCATCCATTTTGCCATTTGTTGTTTGGTTTGCATTCATAAGGATAATCAAATAAGCAAACTTGAGATCATCAGAAGGCACTTTTAACAGGCTTACACATGATATACATCTTTTATTGGTCAACATTATCATTGGATAAAGTAGTACAGACATAAGTTGATAAGTGATAACCCAACCGTGCATCACTGCAAATCTGTTTATGCAGCATGTGTCTAGAACATGGGTTAAGTTAATATTATGTTGAAATCAAGATTTGACCTCCAGAAATGTAGCATGAGGAAGGAAAATGTAACACGTGTTTCCTATGTGGATTTCATCCCACTTATTGCAACACAAGGCAATTCATATTGCTACTTGAACAAAAGATAATAGACCGTATGCTTCATATGAAGTCCTTGTCATAGGAAGCTTCTTTACTGACCGGTGTGGAAGGAAAGAAAATTATGAAGGGCCCTTTGGAAAAATAAACAACTACGGTCCAGATGGCTAAGGTTACCATTACCACACAATTCAAGCCAGCATCTATCAAAAATTCAAAGTATTTAAGCACCAAAAATGTTGTCATAGGTTGATTCTATAGAAAGAGGGGACATGAAGCGATATGGGACTAACTATGTAACTTTTATTTTGGGTCTCATCAAATGAAAGAAAAACATTTATGGCATTAATAAAAAGCTATGAAGCATGCATGGAAGAGGTGGGCCATTACTTTGCTTGTTAATAAATGATGAAAATGGCACCTAAAATCAAGGTTGTATGTGTTGTATCGTAACCCCTATCGATCGGGCATATAGTTACACTGTATCATATCGTAAACGTATCATAAATTTTTAATAAAACATTTCCAAAAAATCTAAAAAAAATCATAAAAATTTTGAAAAAATTCTAAAAAATCATATCACATGAAACAATGTTGAATTGCACAAAATACAATCATCATTTATGTCTCGATGAGCCACATAAGACCGCATCAAACATCAACTACTATAGAATCATAGATAATATTGCATGCATGCATATCTCATAAAAACATTGCAAAATATTAAATATCATGTAATTAAGAACACGGCACAAGACTCATACTTTCATATCATATAAACAAAGACAAAATAACCAAGTTTATCCACAATTAAGTGTTAAATACCAAGTTTTTTTAAAACATATTACATAAAACCTTAATATTCATAATTATCTTCTACTTCATCATTATCTTTTTCTTCTCCTCCTCCTTCTACATCCACATCATCTTCAAGATACATCGGGTCTTCATCATCTACCTCTTGTGCTCCTTTCATGTTAATCTATTGAATGTCTTCTTTATTCAAAAGAGTCTTTGCTTCTTTTTCAACCCATAAATCCAATTCATCAAAATGTTTCAAACTGATAGGATCGTATTGCTCTTTGTGTCTCCTTACTGGTAATTGTTTTATTTGCATAAATATATGGTATGAAAAAATTAAAATTAGTTGGGTTTTGAATGAAAATGACAAATAAACTTTATAATTTTATAAACCCATGTCTCAACCGTAAGTTGTAGCGAACATAAACGAGGTCATTGAGTCTTTTGTGCTCCAATCCATTTTTTCTTATGGTATGGATTTGCTCAAAGGCACTCCAGTCTCTTTCGCATTTACTTGCACTACAAGTTTAGCTAAGAATGTGAATGGCAAAAGCTCTCAAAATTGAAACATCAGTTTAAAACTTTGCCCACCACATGTCTGAAAAGAAACAAAAAAATAAGAAATCAAAAAGACAATAACAGATATACAGTCATAAAAACCATCATAAATAAATAACACTTTGAAATTAAAATTGAAATAGACAAAATAAATTATCTGGACGTATTGTAGCACGGTTTCACACCATTGCAAAACTCACCATATCATACAATGCATTATCATAAGTTTTCATTTCCTTATGAATTTGATGTTGAATGCTATAATCAGGGTTCAACCTTTCGATGCAATCCAAAAATCCCTTGTTGACTTCCTGTCCATTTTAAACATAGGGAAGTATTTAAATGGAGAATTTAAATAATATGCTATAGCATGAAGAGGTTGATGAAGTTGGTCAGTCCACCTATAATCCATGATGTTTCATATAGTTATGTACAATTTTTTCTTCTCCTTCAAATTATCTACAATGGCTTTGTTTGTCTTATCCATGACCCTATAGAGATAACCCATAATCAATATGTCTTCACTTTTAACCAATTGAAGCACCTTCACCAAAGGTATAGTTACTTTCAACAACTTCATGCATGAATCCCATAATTCACTTCTAAATATAATATCTAGAATTTATCTGGGCTTTCTTTCTTGTGCATAGGGATATGCATTTCACTCATACGATGAAAATACTTTATTTAGTACAGCTCTATTCTTTACTAGACTTTAAATTGTCAAAACATTCATATCAAATTTAGTAACTACACTACGAATCAACTCAACACCACTAGTATACTTGCTCATTATGATCAAAAGTCATGCATGATTATAAATAAATTTAGTAATTTTTTGGCAGCATTCAACTGTCTGATGTACATCATCCATTCTGCCAATGTCCTCAAGCAAGAGGTCTATACAATGGGCAACACACGTGGTCCAAAAGAATGACCAAAATTTTTTTGCAAATTTTTTACCTGCTGACCTATAATTTGTTGCATTATTAGTTATATATTGCAGAATATTTTGAGGATCAACCTCTACAACAACCCGATCAAAAGCTCTAACCAATACATTTGATGTCTTCGGCGTACCAAACACATCAATTGATTTCAAAAATATGGTACCTTTGGGGGCAATAGCCAAGAAAATTTATCGAGGTCCTCGACTTTCTATCTGTCCATCCATCTGTCATGATGGTACACCCTGTCTCTCTCAATGATTGCCTCATCTCATCACAATATGCCTTCACTTCTTTCATATTAGCATCTAAAATATTTTCTCTTAAAGGATGATATGAAGGCATCTTGTATCCTGGCCCAATACTGGGGACTGAAAATGAAATGAATGTCACATTAAAAGGAATACAGTCATCATAGAACCATCTTTCAACTGTGACATGCGCTTGCTCAACTAAATGTTGAGGAATCATAACAGTACAAATGGCGGGTTATGCTCTAAGAGCAGTCCTAGGAGGGGAAAAGCTCCTAATAGAGCCTTTAGCTCTACCTCCTCTCAAAGAGCTCCCTCCTACTCCTCTTTCTCCTCCTCTTCTTTTTGTGTCTGCAGCGCTACTACTAGTGTAACAACCGTGAAAAAAATCGTGTCCGACTCGTGTCAGACACGTGCCCGACACGTGTCGGACACAAGTCAGGGTCTGGCCCCTGTGTTGGGCCCGGATCCGGACCGGACCCGAGCCCAACCCAGACCCGGGTTCTCGAATCCTCGAGAACCTGCGTCTTTTAAAAGGCGCAGGCGTCTCGGGCGAGGGTTCAAAACCCTCGCCCCTTCTCTCTCTCCTCTGCTCCGTCTCCCTCACACTGCCGCCGGCGATCAGAGACGCCGATGAGCGATTCCGTCCGGCCGCCTCCCCTCTCAGTCCGGCGACTCGCCGCCGACCTCTTCCCCTCTTTGCTGCTCCTCCTTGCGGCCTCCCGATGGTGCGAGCACTCTCCTCTTCGCCTCCCCTCTGAGTTCCGGCGATCCAGGGCTCCCCCTCCCTGCAGTTTCTCCCTGCGGCTGCTGCCGGGAGGCGCTGTCTCCCCTTCAGTGGTCGGCGACTCGCAGCCAGCATCCCCAGCCACCAGCGGCCCGAGCAGCTGCCGATCGTACCCCCGAGATTCGCTCCAGGTCTCCCCCTATCTGCTGTCGACTACGCCGGCCACTGACGACCTCTTAGCTCCGGCCTCCTGACGCTGGCACCCGAGAACCTCCTTTCCTTCCTTCGTCCCCTTTTTGCCTGACGAAGGAGGCCTTGGTGTCGTCGCCATCGTCTTCCTCGATCTCCTTGGAGCCTGTGCTGACGACCTTCCAGCCCACGACGACTCCCCTGTTGCTGCCGTTTTCGGAGGTAAACCCTCCCCTCTCTTTCTCCTTTGTGCAGGATAGGTCGACAGGGGGGGCTGAGCCCCTGTCGACACCTCCTGTCGGTAGGGGGGGTTAACCCCTCCCCTGCCTTCCTCTGTGAGTCGATCGACAGGGAGACCGAGCCCCCTGTCATCGCCACTTTTTCGCAGGGGGATTCTGTTTCCCCCTGTTCTTGCTGGGTCGGCAGGGGGGAATCCGCTTTCCCCCTGCTCTTGTTGTGCCGGCAGGGGGCTCGGTCCCCCTGCCATCCGCTTTGCCGGCAGGGGGCTCTACCCCCTTGCCATTCCTTTTGTCGGTATGGGGCTTTGTCCCCCTGCCATTCGCCTTTCGACAGGGGGTTCCTCCCCCCTGTCCCTTTTTTGCGCTCTTGGGCAGGGGGCGAGGCTCCCACTGTTCTTGATGTTCCAGCAGGGGGCGGAGCCCCCCCTGCTCTCCTGTTGCTCCTCGGCAGGGGGCTCTGTCCCTCTGCCTCCTGCATTGTGCCAGCAGGGGGCGAAGCCCCCTGCTTTCCTGTTTTCGAGCAGGGGCTTGCCCCCTGCATCTCGGTGTTTGTTCTCCGGCAAGGGGCTTTGCCCCCTTGCCTTGTTCTTGCTGCCGACAGGGGGCTGCGCCCCTGTCTCGTGCTTTGACAGGGGGTGTTCCCCCTGCCTTGTTGCAGCAGGTGTGGTGGGGAGCCTCTGCTCCCTCCCCTGCCTTTTTCTTTCAGACAGGGAGCTTCTGCTCCCTGCCTCTGTTGTTGTTGCCAAGCAGGGTTGAGGCCCCTGCCTCTGGCACCCTTGTCTGCAGGATGCAGAAGCTCCTGCCTCTGCCTCCTGCAGGCAAGAGACCTTGTTGCCTTGTTGCTTGTTTATATTCGGCATATACTAACGTTCTAAGCTCTCCAGGTTGAACGGTGGATCCGGCTCGCCCTCTGTGGCTCGAGCTCTTGCTTGCCTACGTTGCATGCGTACGAGAACCCGCAACCCCTTAAGGTAGGGGATTCTTGCGAGAAAGGACAATGAACTGATAAATGCTAAAATAAGAAAGATAACTAAAAGAGGACGATATATGTATACGTATAATATATATACGTATGTCTTTACCTTCAAGGACGTGGTTTCGCGATCCTTGTCCTCTTTACTTTCTTGCACTTTCCTTTCTGTAGACGTCGCGCTATATGTGCCTAGGCTTTTCATTCCTGTCTTTTAACTCAAGGACGCGGTTTCGTGATCCTTGTCCTTTTTACTTTCTCGCATTTTACTTTCCTACTGCCCTGCGCTTTGCGCCCTGGCATTTACTTGCTTATGTCTGCTTTGTTCTTCAGGACATCCTGGTCCTCCTTTACGTTCTTGTACTTTACTTCCTGCATTTACTTGTTGCCCCGCGCTTTATGCCCCATGGCCTTGCTTCTGCTTTACTTTTCGTGTTTTACCTTCATGTGTTGTTGTGCTTGCTCTTGCCCTTACCTTTTGTATGTGTTCGTCTTTATCTTGTTGTCGCACTTCGTGCATATGCCTTGCTCATGCATGTATTCTATCTTCGTCGTATGCTTCTTCACTTGCTTACGCTTATCGATCTATCGAGGTGCAACCCCATGCCTCGTGAGTCGTCCTTTACACTTGCGCAGTCAGTATAGGATCTCTTACCTCACGAGTTGCTTGCGTAGTTGCTTGCTTGTGTGTTACGATGATCTAGGTATGATCTCATACCTCGTGTGGAGCTTTAGCGTTCTACCCTCGCGGTGCGGCTTCGCCCATCGAGTCTTGCCCCTCGATTTGCCTTTGTATTAGTTTGTACACGGGTTTGCCCCTTGTTAGCTTGCACTCCCTGAGTGCAACTTCGAGTGTATAGTGTATATCGTCTCACTTGTCTTACAAGCCACGACACACACTTATGCACTTCGGTTCTTCAAAGACATCGTCTTAGGTGCAAACCTATTTTCAAGATGTATAGCTTGTAAAGCAGAGGTAGTGGCCGGACCTCCCAAATCGATGTATTTGGGATAAATGTGTTACAACCTCAGTTCGCCTATTCGATACGATTCAGAAAGCCTTGTTTAGAAGCTTGTGCATGATTAGGACGGGGATCCTAGCGAGGTACTTGAGTCATCGCTAGATCAGCGTTGCATCACTTCTGATGCAAGACCTAGTTCTAGACTTTCTGGTCAAATCCAGATAGTAGCTCTTTCCTTCTTTCGTGAAGGTATTGTTTGGATCTCTTATGAGGGATCCATGTTCCTCCTCTTGTAGTTCTACCCTTAGTCACGTACGATATGTTTGGACTACGAAGAACAGGACGAAAGGTGTATAGTAACCTCTAACGTGTATTGACACATTAAGCTAATCCTGTTATATTGTTATTCGCCTAATAGGCAGATTGCTTGCGATTGTCTAAAGGACCCAAGCACGATCAGTTGAAACTGGAATGAGTTCACTGCGGGCTTCTACAAAGTAGAAGCATTGGGATTTCCTGCGAGAGATCTGTACCCCTCTCATCGTGGTTGTACTTTTGAACAGGTATGTTGTGTACTACGATGAGTAGGATGAGAGGCCTATGCCTGCCTCGAACATACAATGGCATTGTTTAAGATCATAAGAGTGATGTTTCTACCCTCACTAGGGATTGACCCCTTTCATCGTGATTATACATTTGAATAGGTACGATGCGTACTACGGTGAGTAGGATGAGAATTGTGTGGTTGCCTCGAACGCGCAATGGCGCGTATAACTCACCTAAATAATAATCATACGCCTTCACAGGCAAGATGCTCGATTGGGTTGAAAGACCAGAGCATGAGAATGGGACGGCGGTTAAGAAACCCTCCGTCGTGCTCATTCGGGATGGTTCATCAAGAGAGAGGATGGATGGTACAAAACTCCGATGGACAGTGATTAATGGCAATCTCGGGCAAAGATCTGACCTTCCCCAGTCATCGGAGGTTAGGGGAAATCCTTTGGGCCACTTCTGCAGAAGTACGGATGTGCATCCATTGGGCCTTTGTTTGCCTTTGGGGATTTACTCTCTTGGTCACAGACCGTCCCCTTAGGAAGCGGACTTAGTCAGTCATTCGGAGTATAATAAAATACATAGCATAATGGACCCTCGAATCGATCTCGGTTGTTTCTACGTTTTGCCTTGTGAGTATCCACAACGGCCTGCTCAGTAATGAGACAAGATATAACTTATACGCATGATTATGAGATATGCATGTTTTGACGTGCATTGCTTGTTTGCTTGTTAGCTTGATAGTTCGGTACGCTACTCGTTGAGCTAGGTGCGTCTGTCGAGGCGTTACCCTTGTTGGTTAAACTGCTTGCGCAGTTCTGCTTAGTAATAACTAGCTTCTCCTACTAGTTGATTGATTATCTTGTGTAGCTTATCAATTGCTTGTGATGCAATAGCTTGTGCCTCACAATTAATGTAGCTACTTGTCGATAGACTGAGTCATCCAATGGTACTTGTATGTTTTGCGAGCATCCTTATGAATGTTCGTCTTATTCAATTGCTTTGTTTGACTGGTGGATAGAGTTAGTTACTCTTCACCTATTATATATGTGGGATTGCTATAGTTGCTTGTTTAGCACTATAATCCTTATTGCTCTTGTATGTAGTTGTTTGCTTTACTAGAGCTTTGCTCACTCCACAGCACATTTGGTTAGATCGGCTAGTCTTGCTTGTTCTTGCTTGAGCTAGCGTTTATCTTGCTTATTGCAGCCTTTGTTCTTTCTTGTCCTTTGCACCCCTACTAGTCTGTTGTGAGACTGACCCATTTCATGGGCAGGTGGTGAACAGGATATACAGCTTGCGATGGCACGATGACGCGATGCATTCAAGGCAATGCCCTTTCCTGACGTTGCGCTCCTGGGGACTCTTTTGATTGATGTGGTATAAGGTTTCCTTGAAAGCATCTCTTTTGATTAGAATTATGGATTTCTAAAACTGTATTACCAAAATGTGGTTCTTTTTTTCATTTCAATAAAATATATATTTGAATTGCAAATCGGTTTGTAAGGGGAAATTTGTTTTTGGTTGTAATGCGCCCAAGGTCTAGGGACTTGTTGTTTTGAACCTGATCTTCCGCTGAACTTCTGTTTTAAACTCTGATAAATGATTGATTTCAAAGCTTTCAACCTTTTTCATAAAAGGTTTCAAGTCCACTATTTTGGGGTGTTACAACTAGAACATGCCACACATTTCTCCTTCGCTACAGAACTTCCTGCTTCTGATGCTACGCTAGGAGTTATAGGTTCAAAAGTAGGTAGCTCATCTTCGTCGTCCCAGGGTTCGCATATCATATTTTTGCCTCATTTATCTTTTTTTGTTGTCTTTTTTCTCTCAAACCTGTAAATAATTGCTAGAATTATCATTTCAAGATAGCCAGCAATTGTCTTGGCGTGCGTGCCGCAACATTGATATGTGTCTCAGCTAAATGATGCTTCAACCGAGAGATACCACCCGAAATAACAGTATAGCAATAGTTGCACTCGATTTTGAACCTGTTTTCACTCATTATTTCGAGTGCCACATTGACATGCTGGATCATTTGATGTCATCTTCCACAAAAAAGCTCAATAAAATTAAATAATAGGTTTTTTTTACTATAACCCACTTCCTTGAGTGGAAAATTGGTGGAAATGCACTATTGATGAAATCACAAAATCCCCCTCCCTTCTGCATGGATCAACTTCCAAATCACTCTCACAACTCTTAGTGTGTGTGGATACCTCTCTCTCTACATAAATGAGGGAGTCGGCCCTCAAGAGGTAATTAAACCCAAAACTTAAAAAACTAGTTTTCAGCCCCTTTTAAATGTGTCAAGCCTTTATCGTACGATACGGTATGATATGGGCTTCTATCATAAGATAGATACTATACAAGTACAATATGCACTCGTATCACGATACAAATGTGTATCGTATCATTTTCCTTTATAGTTACGATAGGTATAGTAGAGTACCATACAATACAAACAACCTTGCCTAAAACAAAATATGACTTATTTAAATTCTTGAATAAAGTTTGTTTCCTGGACTTCCAATGACCCATTGTAAAAGTAGAATTTCATAGCTAGAAACATGTGAAAAATGTGAAAATGCTCATAAAAATCCTTTTGTTTGTTGTAAAAATATAAGTGAACAATATGACCTCAAGCAAATTGGGTAATTCCTATGCATTAATATTAGAATTTTGAGTTTTACCTTATAAACTATTTAAAAAATGTTTTTTGTATTTATTTTATTTAATATGATTAATTTGGTAATGAAATTATAAATCATATATTGATCAACTTTTTTTAATAAATTTGACAAAAAGATCGACTCGTCCAAGTCACTGAGTCGCAAGCAGCCAATAAGAGATCAAGTTCCAAGAATGCCAACCATGGTCAAGATACCTATGGCGCAGAATGTGAAGCTTCTAGAGATGAAAATCCTCCTCTATTTGAATTGAGCATATATATAAGTTTAATAGGTGCACTTTAGTATCTTATTTTGCCCAGCTAGACTTGGCATATGTAGTTAATCAAGTTTTGCAATATATGCATAATCCTAGAGTTAGTCATGTGGAAGCTGCAAAAAGAATATTGAGATATACTAAAAGAATGCTTTCTGATGGTTTTGTGCACAGATCATCAATTAAGAGGTGAATTCATCTCTATTTGTTGATGCCTATTCAGATGCTGATTGGTCAGAAGGTCGAGATATGAAGAGGTCGGTTGCGATGTATTTTGTTTACTTGGATTCTCATTTGGTGTCGTGGTTGAGTAGAAGAGAGAGGACGGATGCAAGATCAAGTACGGAAGTTGAGCATCGGGCTATGGCTGCTGTTATAGCTGAAACGCTATGGATCAGGCATTTATCATTTGTGTTGCTTCAGCCAATCCACAGATCTCTGTCCTATTGTCATAATAGAAGCATTGTTGACATATCAACAAATATTGTTCAATATAGGAGAATGAAACATGTGGAATTAGAGCAACAGTTTGGCAAAGAAAAGGTGGACGACGAGGAGATTCAACCCATTTTTATTCGTGGGGAAGATCAAGTAACAGATCCAATACAGGATCCGTTCGAGTCAGCAAGGTATAAATCCAAAGACGAGACTGAGAAGGGATATGGATATGTATATTGTAGTTGTTTTTAAGTTAGGAAGTCTGATCGTGTTATGCTTGTAAAGCAGAGGTATTCCTGTCCACATGTAAAAGTATTTAGTTATAAAAAGGAAATCACAACTCATGTCCCATTATGCAATTGCTGTGGGACGTTTTTCATCAAGCCTATTCTCCTTTGATATTTTCCTTCTGTGCTTCCGTAACAGAGCATGTGATGCAATCCTGACTGATACGGCCACTTTAGGGAATGCAACAACACATCAATAAGCATTTGTTCGCCAAGCAATTCCAAATGAAAGGCCTATATAGGCTGAAATTCTTTCTTCAGAGGCAGTCTGATCGTTTACAGACCACTCAACAAAAGCATGAACAACCTTTTCATCAGCAGTGGGATAAGAGACAGAAAAGCAGCACACTTCAAAACCAATCAAAGACCCAAATCTGAAGAAGGGATAAGTATGTAGACCCAACAGGTTAGAGAAATGTCATAGAGTTCAATAGATGATTACAAGTTAAGCTCAAAGTAAATATATTTCTAACAAGTCTATAGTGCCTGATCTGTTAGATTCATCATTCAGGTCACAACTAGCGTTCTGTATTAAAGATACCAATAGATTTTCATCAGATTATTAATACTAAATACAGGGTAGGAATAACTTCCATATTCATGATTAGGCATTCATGGTGGCACGGCTGTTGATCACAATGAAAACTTATCTATATCTTTAGTGCATTTCTCGTTTGCTCATTTGGCTTAAGTTGCACATGTTATTTCGTTTGCTTTGTTGTGCACTAACTGCGCTCTTATTCAGGCCATATTGTGGGCTGTTCTCAACCATAGAAGCACTTGTTTCTTTCTTCACTGTATTTACGAAATATGATTCACATTTTTTCCCAATCCCAGGACTCAAGTATTTTCTGGCATATAGTTCCTATTGACTTGGAATTTTTAACTATTACCAAGTTGAGCAAAAAACAGAAACCAATAAAAGTTCCCACATTTCAAGAGTCTGTTGTTGGTAAATCTGCACTTGAGATTGATAAAATTTTAAGACCACCTACACAACCATGATCCAGTTTTGAGATGTAAGACCGTAAGAGTGCCGATTGAATGAATTTGTGATACAGCAGAAGCACTGGGTAAATTAGCTTGTACCATAGCCATTGACAACGATATCACAAAAATATCAGCCAAAAAAATATAAGAAATTTTTAAAAAGAAAAGGCAGCTTTAATTTTCCAAAAAAGCAAAAGATAATAAAATGAGAAAGGTGCAAAGCTAATTTTTGTTAGAAATAAATTTCTCAGGAAATTTTCAAATTTGCTCTATGATATTTTGCAGGTTCTGGGGATTTTTCTATTTACTGGTCATAAGAACAATAAATTCAAAATCTCAACAGATAATGAAACTGGTTGATATTGTTCTGGTTCAAGACCAAGACCATTAAGAAACAAAATTTGTGAAAGAAAACTTACATAAATAAGAAGGCTGTTTTCCTTAGTGAGGACAAGTATGTCAGAAAACTGCAGCAAACCAATATTAACTCTGCAACAACATAAACACAAATGTTAATTAAAATATATATTGTATCATTTAAGAGAAGGAGCAAGAAAGCATATGGCTTCTGCACCTAGGACGTGTTACAACAACAGCAGCTGCAGCAATGGCAGGAATACTCCAGCTCATTTCAGGCTTGATGTCATAGAAAATCTCATCGAGTCGGTCACCAGTCTGTAGCCTGACAGACAGGAGACCCTTTTGCTCTTGAAGCAGAAAACAGATAATTGGCATTCCATTGCCATCTGTTGCCAAAAACACCTGGAAAATATTTGGAGTACAAAGTCAGAAGTAAAAGAATAGCACATAATCAGTTTATATCTTGATGACTTGGTCAACCAAACCACTTATGCAGGTTTCTAAAAGAGTGATTGCTATTCAAGAAGCTTCTTATTGCCCTTGTTGGTAAAAGCAAGGTTCGTATTGCTCTTGTTGGTAAAAGCAAACAGGTATGCTAGGGGAGAAATGCCACACTGCCAAGCAGAGGAGAACACTTTTAGAACATTAGTTTGAACATGCTGTAAGCGGTAAGCCATGTAGTCAAAAGCGCCAGTTGGTAACTAATCAACAGACCCCCAAAAAAATTTTTCAGGTTCAAGGTCGGACTAGTCAGACCAGTCAGTGCCAAAAAATTAAGAAAAAATACATAATTTCCAATTAGTTGCTAAAATTAATAGCAAATATGTATTCAGCATGAAATTAATCAACAAGATAAGTATGAATAAAGTATAGTATATCCTAGCGCATCAAAAAACTATAATTTTGTGTTAAGACATTTTATATTTTATTTATAATTATCTTATCTTCATGATTAGATCCGCTAGCACTTGCAACAGAAGAAGCCTCTTCAATTGTTGTTCTAGAAAGAAAAATTTAAAGCCACTATAAACTTTGAATATAGAGTATATGTAAGAAACATAGAGCATATACATGCATATGTACATATATACATACATGTATATGTATATATATTATATTTAAAACAGGATATAGTCTTTTCTATTAGATTCATGTACGTTGGGACCCAATATCATCGGAATAACAATCCATTTTATGTTTCCCTTTGTCTTCAACTTTGTACAGCTCTTTGTAATCTCTTTTTGCAGTATCTACTGGCCACCCTTTAATGAAAGATTATCTTTCCATAAAAAAACAAAGAAAAAACTGAAGTAAATGATGCTAACAATGAGGTGTATGATTAAATGATGAGAAGGAAGAAAGCCTTCTTTTTCATGGTCGAGTGTGTGAATGCATGACAACAGAGAAAGTGAATAATTGGTAAATTATTCATGAACAATACCATTATCCAAAAGAACATCTGGGAATGATTAATTAATACTGCTAGTATAACACTAGATTAGGTTGTATAGAACAGAATTCAGAATATTTGATTTTGAGAAAAACTAAAAAAAATTGTCTTCCAGAACTGATAATTAAAGGGGTATAAGTATTTCAACTTACATTTTGACTTAAAATGCAACAAGTGATATGGCTATTTAACATAATATAGTCAAATCCTGAAACTTAGAAAGAAAATGCTGATTAAACAGTGTATAACTCGCAGATCAGGTTCCATAAGGATGTGATGTGAGAATGTGTGTTCAGCAGCATGAACTTGAAATCTTCAAATGGTGAAAGCAGCTAGATGTCATATATGAACTCTGCACCATTATTTATGTGCTATAACAGTTAAGATATTAATGCCAGTTATCCAGGGAATCAAGATGACATATTGGCACCTTAGTAGCTTGAGCATGAGAGTTTTTTCCTTGCCATATCCTGTGAAAGCAAAACTGTTTTGACGGATCAACAGGAGGATGGGCATGGCCTCTAGAACATGCATCCATAGTTTCAAAACTATAGTCAACTTTATCAATTCTCCAAATAGAATGCTGCATCTTACCTGCACAAGCAATACATATATGGGAGTCATAAAGCCTTATCATATTCAAATAAATTGAGATTTATGTGGAAAAATGAACCTTTATTATATGATGCAATTAAAGGAATAGCTTCGCTAGTCCAAATTATCTTTTCGTCAAGATCTTTCATGATGGATATTTGTCCCCTTTCTTCAAAAATAGTTGCCTGCAAAATTATAACTCCAATCACATTTTAAACAAGAAAGATAATCTCTAAACTATCTCAATAGGCTTAGTTACAATATCCAAGCTAATGCACATTTTCAGGGACAAGTGCAAGTGTCTTTCTTCATTATAGGTAATAACTTCTATTTTAAAAATGAAATGTATCAAATTACCTGGATTTGCAGAAACATGATTAGCTAGATGGATCATTTAATAATATGGTAGTTCTCTAGTCAACTGGGAAGAGATCTATTTTTTAGAAAATCTGGGAACAACAAACACATTGGTCAAGGTGATCGAAACACTTTAGGTTACAATATGGAAAAACCTATGTGGGTTATAGGATGAGAGGAATCATCACCAATGACAACTCCTTTACTTTTGAAATCAGCTTGGGTCAAGCGGGTTCAACGTGGGTTTGGGCTGGTTTGACTTACAGGGGTTGGCTAGGCCTAGTCAAGGTTTGCATAGAGGTCTGATTGTAAAATAAGGGGAATTTTTTTGGACCCGGGTCAGATCCGGATCCGACCCGGATCCAAACCTGATACCTCCCCCCTCGTGCCTATAAATAAGCACGAATAGGGAAAGGGTTTCTCATTCGAAACCCTACCCCTCTCTCTCAGCTCTCTCTCGGTTTTTCTCTCTCCCCGACCTCAACACCCAGCTCACCGCCTCCTCTCACCCCCTCTCGTCTCCTCTCTCACCCTCACCCGATCCTCTCTCCCACTCTCACCTTCCTTCCGGCCGGCAGACCTCCGATGAGCTCATGTTCGACGAACCCCCTCACCCACAGCTCCCTCTCTCATCTGCCGACGACGACGACCTCGATCCCTCTCGTCGACCCCCTGCAGGTAACCCCCAACTCCCCTCTCTTTCCCTCCGTGTCTTCCTCTTCTTTCGTGTTCTTCTTCTTTGCCCCTCTTTTCTCTCTTCGGCAGGACGGCAGGGGCGATACCCCCTGCCGTCTGCTTTGGATCAGTCGGCATGGGCTAAAGCCCCTGCCTAACTTTTTTCGACAGGCCGGCAGGGGTGATGCCCCCTACCACCTGTGTTTAGTTGGTCGGCAAGGGATTTTTAGCCCCTGCCACTAGTTTTTCCGGCAGGGGCGACACCCGAGCCGCCTGCATCTAGTAGGTCGGCAGTGGCTAGAAAGCCCCTGCCTCCCCTTTTGCCCGGCAGGTCGGCAGAGGTAACACCCCCTACCCTGATCCTTTCTCCTTTAGCAGTGAAGGGGCCGAGCCCCCTCCCTGTTCCCTCTGTGTGCAGGGAGGGATTGAGCCCCCCTCCCTATTTCCTCTGATTTCAGGAAAGGGGCAGAAACCCCCTCCCTGCTTCCCTGTTTTTGGCAGGGGAGGGGTCAAGCCCCTCCCTACTCTCTTGCACTTAGTTATCGAGGAAGGGGCTGAGCTAGGGGTGGCAATCGGGTCGGGTTGATGGGTCGACCTGGCGGGTTGGCGGGTCAAAATACCTCAACCCGAACCCGACCCGTTTATTAAACGGGTCGGTTGTGGCAAACACGAACCCAACCCGTTTATTAAACGGGTAACCCGACACGACCCGCCAACCCGTTTAATAAACGGGTTGGGTCGAGTAAACGGGTTAGCGAGCAGGTTGACGAGTTGACCCGCCCAC
Source organism: Nuphar pumila (assembly GCF_984573655.1). NCBI lineage: Eukaryota > Viridiplantae > Streptophyta > Magnoliopsida > Nymphaeales > Nymphaeaceae > Nuphar > Nuphar pumila. Next base: position 22,698,765 of record NC_143252.1, on the reverse strand, counting down.
CTAACCCGTTTATTAAACGAGTCAGCCGGGTTGGCATACCCCTAACATGAACCCGACCCGTTTAATAAACGGGTTAGGTGGGTCGACCCGTTTATTAAACGGGTTAGTTTAAGCTCAACCCGAACCCGCCTAAGAGGCGGATTGGCGAGTCGTGTCAAGTTTTGCCACCCCTAGGCTGCGCCCCTTCCCTTTTCCTCGCTGAAGTCGGGGAAGGGGTTGTGCCCCTTCCTTGTTGACCATCAGGGTGTGAGAAGAGGCACAACCCCCTTCCCTTCTCATTCTCTTTTTTCGGCGAGTTGGCAGGTAGGGGTGATGCCCCTGTTGTCGCCCTCCTTTCAGGTCGGCAGGCAGGGGTGACACCCCTGCTGCCCCCTATTTGCTAACAGGCGGGCAGGGGTTGCGTCCCTGCCCCTCTCCCTTCTGTCTAAGAGACGGGCAAGGGTTGCGCCCTTTGTCCATTTCCTTTTTCTCAGGGCGGGCTAATAGGGCAGGAGTTGCGCCCCTTGCCCCCCCCCCCCTTCTTTCTTTTCCTTAGGTCGACCCCTGGCGAGGGTCGACGCGTCTTTCTATGTTAGAATATTCATGCTTTGTTCTTTCGCAGTTTGCACGGCGAATCTCGCTTGCACCCTGCGGCCCGAGCTCTTCGTTACATACACACGAAGGGAAGCGCAACCCCGAAACCCTCAAGGTAGGGAAAAGTCGTGCAATGGACTTTGGATGAACTGAACTAAGCTAAAACATTTAAAAATGGAGATTAAAGCAATTATATGTATAGATATATATTTATAGAAGTATTTTTTTTAACTAAAGGATGCAGTTTTGCGATCCTTGTTCTTTTCATTATGTCATTTACTTTGCCGTTGCGCTTTAGTGCACAGGCTTTTTTGCTTAACGCATTTATTTAGCTTGATACGCAGTTTTGCATATCAAGTATTGCTTTCTGACAATTACTTTTGTCGCCGCGCATTGCGCCTAGGCTTTACTTACGCACTACTGCTTTCAGTCTTTATTTTGTCGTCGCAAATTGTGCCTAGGCTTTGCTTAAGCATTCCTGCTTTCAGTCCTTTCTTTGTCGCCGCGCTTTGCGCACAGGCTTTGAGTTTGCATTTCTACTTTCAGTATTTACTTTGTCGTCGCGCATTGCGCCTAGGCTTTACTTACGCACTCCTGCTTTCAGTCTTTACCTTGTCGTCGCGCTTTGCGCCCAGGCTCCTGCTTTTGCAAATACGTCATTACCGCCTCGCCATTGCACACGACGCTCATGATTTCGCTCATCACATGCACTATTAGATGCATCCTCGTGAAGTATGCATAGGTGTTTACCACTCTCCCCCTTATGATAAGAGATGAGTGAGAGGCTTAAACGATACATCTTCGACTAAGGAGAGGGATCCCTAGCAAGGATCCCGGCTTTTCAAGTGAGCAGTCCTGCAAACTAGACTTGAAGATTTTTTGGAGTTACGCTAAAACATTAAAAACTGTCCAAATCTACGTATTTGAAAAGGGGGTGTTTGTCTATTTCAGTTTGTGCATCCGGCACATCTCGGGTAACCCCGAATTGGGGCTCGAACGAACTTCTTGGCGAGGGTTCTGTTGAGAAACCCGTATCCTATTTATCAAGGCCAGTAACGAGCCTTGCATACATTTTCAATTCCTGATACGTCTATTTGACCAAGGTTATGCACTCTTGCGCTCAATGCGCGCCTTTGCACTTATGCATTTTTGTTTCAAAAAGGAATTCCTAAAGTGAATCTGTGATTCCAAATGCGTAGCCTAGTTAAGCAGGTTTTGAAAGTCGTTGTTGCACGATTGCAACCCAGTCTCCCAAATTAGAGTGTTTGGGAGATATGCTTTACAACTTCGGTTTCGTGTATCCGATATAACTCAGATGACCCCGATGAGGGGCACGAACTTGTGTTTTGGGGTGGTTATTTTGAAAAACCCTTATCCTCGTTTATAGAGATCAGTATCGAGAGGTATGCGCAGCATACGGATACTGTGATAAACGAATGAGAGATCTGTGGCGATCTTGCCTCGCTCGAGTTGCACAATGTTGTACTCACGTTTTGAAAGATAAATCATGTTGAAAGGTTCAACATACTCTAATTATGCTCTTTTGCAAAAGATGCAGGTTTTTCGCATGAGCGCTAAAATTCTTAATAAAAGGATTTCTATTCACGAGTCCAGTTTTCCAAATATACAATTTTGCAAAGTAAAGTTTGAGAACCTCTTTGAATGAGAAATAGCATCCAAATCTCCCAAATCGACGTATTTGGGGTAGTGTTTTTGCTAACTCTTTTTACGTTTCCAACATAACTCGGATAACCCCAATTAGGGGAATGGGTATGAGTTTGGGCGGGGTTTCTGTTTAGAAACTTGTATCTTTAAACAGTATCGCAAGACATGCACAACATGTTGATACTGCGATAGATTGGATAAGAGGTCTGTGGTGATCTTGTACTGTGCAAAGTGCACAATGTTGTTCAAGTAGTTTGAAAGACTTGAGCATGTCAAGTCAAACTAAATGTTTGTTGCATCGAGTTGGGGTTTCTTTTGAGAAACCAATACCCCTTTCATCATAGCCATGCTTTTAGACAGGCACGACCTGTTTATACTATGATGATTGGATGAGAGGTTCGTGTAACCTCGAAGTATGCAAATGACACTTTGTAGAAATCAGTTACATAATGATGTTTCGTCGTTACACGCAAGATGCTCGTGTTGGTTTAAAGAACCGGAAGCGAAGGGGAAAGCGAAAAAAATGAAAAAAATAGAGAAGCGAGGGGGAAGCGTGCTTCCCATAAAAGGGAAGTGTGCTTCCCAAAAATGGGGGATGCTTCCTCACGCGTTTCGAAAGCGCGACATTTTGCGCTTTCGAAGCGCGCTTCCGATAACTCTGGTTTTCACCCTCGCAGTAAGTTTACCCCTCTCATTGTGGTTGTACTTTTGAACAGGTACTTTGCGTATTGCGATAAGTCGGATGAGAGGTCTATATTTACCTCGAACGTGCATTAGCCCGTGTTTGAAATCACAATGGTGATGTTTCCACACTCACAAAAAGTTGACCCCTATTATTATGGTTGTATTTTTAAACAGGTACGTTGCGTACTGCGATGAGTAGGATGAGAGGTCTATGTTTACCTCGAGCGTGCAATGGCGCGTGCTTTGAAATCACAAAATGGTGATAGATCGCCTTCACAGGCAAGATGCTCGAATGGTTGAAAGGCTAGAGTATGTAGAATGGGTCGTCAGTTAAGTAATGCCTGACGCATTCATTCACCTTTGGTTTCTGTCAAGGGAGATGATGGATCGGTACAAAAACTCCAATGAACAGGTTGTTGACAACCACCCCACGGGCAAAGATCTGGCCTCCCCAGTCATTGGAGTTACGGGAAACGGGTTACAAAAGTTAGCTCAACACTTCTGCAAAAGTTAGATGCATCCTTTGAAACAAGTGGAATAACTGCCTTTGAGGAATCCTCTCTCGGTCACCGGCCGTCCCCTTAGGACCAGACTCAACTAGCTATTCGGGGTATTGAAAATACATGGCATAATAAACCCCCGAACTAGTCTCAGTTGTTTCTACGATTTGTGCCTTGCGCGTACACCCAGGCCAGCTAATATCGAAATAAAAGTTATACGGTTCATGTTACTTGTTGATTACACATTGTGCCTTGATTAACTGTTAATGCTAGTTATAGCATTTCTATGTGGTGATTAAACTGCTAATGCTAGTTGTAGTTTTTCTCCTGCACTGATTAATTGTTAAATGCTAGTTTTAGCATTTCTCTTGCGTTGATTAACTCTTGATGCTAGTAGTAGTTTTCATTTATTTAAATTGCTAAGCATGATAGAATTAAATATAATTACTTAATTATGTTTTATATTGTCTCACTTGTGTACCTACCAGTTTTTCGTGAAACTGACTCATTTTATGGGCACAGGTCATTATTAGGTTTGTACGTACTCCGATGGCGTGATGAAATCAAGATGAGACTCTTTCCTTGACGTTTCGCTCCTGAAGACAGTTTGGTAATTTTGCATAAAGGCTTTCTAGAAAACTCTTTCTTTGTACAAGTCTTAAATAATTATAAAGTGCATTTCAGAATCTATTTGGTTTATTAAATATACGGAGTTTCAAATTTGTTGCGAAAGAAAGTTTGCGCTATAATGCGCCCAAGGTCCATTGACTTGCCATTTCAAACATTATTTTCCGCTGAATTACTATTTAAAAACTCTGATAATATGAATGATTATAAAGCTTTCGAATTTTTCATAAAAAGTTACAAGTCCTGGATTTTGGGGTGTTACACTGATGGTTCGCTGGAGGTTTAGGTTCACCCAGATTGAGCCGAGTGAGTTCAGTCATTGATTCCTTAGAGTCCACCTTCACAAGTTCAGTACTTGGACTTGGGCAGCAGCCAAGTCTTCCTTGGTTCCACGACCTTTGAAAGGTCTGGTCCTCAGCGGTAAGATAAGTAAAGGAGAGAGAGAGAGAGAGAGAAAGAGAGAGAGAGAGAGAGAGAGAGAGAGAGACTAGAAGCTTGAGGGAGGGAGAGAGAGAGAGAGAGAGAGATTGAGAGTTGAGTTTAGAGAGAGAGAAGGAGAGACGAGTTTGAGAGTGAGATGCAACTTTGCAATTCATTTAGCATGATCCTCAAGCAGCATTACATGGGCTATATAGATTTTATAGAGGTTCATAAAGCCTCTTTACAAGTTACAAAGCTGAAATTAAATAAAAACCTAAACTAAGGTAAGACTTCTTTGACTTAGACTAAAATTGGAAAAACCTTTCTAAGTAGTAGCTATTCTTAAGTAATACCTCATAAGTTCAATCTTAAGAATAGGTAACACCTCTTAAGACTTAAACCAAAATTAAGTAACACCTTCTTTGACTTAGCTAGAATTAAATAAGCTAATTCCAGCCACTGCTCTCTTGCTTTAACTCCCTTCCCACGACCACCTACGCTCCCAAAATAGGGGAAGTCGACCCCTAGGTGGGCCCCACTTGGGCCCGCTGGTCCACTAATGCACTTTCGGATCTAGGTCCTTCCAAATGAGATCTGGTTCCTTCATGCTCCACCCCGTCCAATGCCGAACTGAATCTAGGTTCTACTGGGTCTGTATCAATCTATTACTCTAATTTTTTGCAAGCTCATACAAATTATTCATTGTTTGGGAGCTTTTGAGTTAAATTCGTCAATGGAGGGAAGATACCCATATAGAAATGAATTAATGTGGAGATATTGTAAACCCCATCGATTTTTAGAAAATATGAATGAAAGTGTTATTTTCATGTGCTAGTAATTTGTGGTGGATCATATATTTATTTGTTTATTTATTCATGTTGAATTCTCGGATTATTCATTGTTATATATGTTTTGTCTTGTTAGTTGCTAATTACAATACTATTATTTAACATGTTATAAACTTATCTGATGTTCTAGAATTCTAATAATTATGGAGTTTAATTTTTTTATTGTGTTATGTCTTTTCTATTTTTAATTTTAATTTTTTTACGACATACTTTATGATTTGATATTATATTAGACCATTTTGATATAATTCTTACAAGATTGCTTTTTTTACCAAATAACAACCAGAAAAGAAACTCACCAGGATCATGTTGCTATCTCACAGCAATATTAAATTTGGAACCACTTTTAATGATAGGTTGGACTATAATGTCAATATTTTCACAGTAAATTACTTTAATATTAACTACCAACTTAACATCTGCAAGGATTAGGCATGTGCAACGTTAAAATATGCCCTTTATGCTGTACGAATCAGCAGATCAGATTTGATCAGTCAATAATGCCAAGTTAATGCTACACAGTTAATTTAAAATGATTATGTTTTTTATATATGTTGTGTTACTTTGTTTTTGATGAATTGTTCAATAAAAGCCAGAAAGCATGTTGAGTATTATGGATTATATAATATGTTATTTATATATGTATGTGTTATTGTGCTTCTGTGAAATGGTTGAAAGCAAATTTTGTTGATTATACTGAATATGTTATGAATAATTGAATATATATATATATATACATATTAAGGTTATGTATATTAATATATTTTGTGAAAGCAATGCATGTGTAATTTTGTACTTGTGTTATGAAAACATCTTTTTAGTAAAAGAATTAAACATATTTTTATGTATATTTTAATTGGGGTACCAACTGATCAGACTAGTCCTACCTAATCCTCGACTAGTCTTTTTAGGGGCCTACCGACTAAGCACCGCCTAACGCTTTTGACTACATAGGATGCCAGAATCAGCATAAGGTGTCTATCTTCCACAGAAGCAGAGAAATGTGTCATGACAACAACTACTTATGAATTAGTATAGTTAAAGGAGTTGTTAGAAGACTTGGTAGTTCGTATAGCAGAACCCTTAAGACTATGTTGTAACAACAAGAGCGTAGTATAGATAGTGGGCAATCATACATTCCATGAAAGAACTAAGCACAAAGAAATAGATTGTCACTATATTCGCAAAGAATTCTGAAAAAGACCATCAGGTTGCAATATGTGTCATCGAACTATCAACTGACTGACTTTTTCACCAAAGTGCTTCTGTCACTTAGATTTCACTTCCTCCTTGGCAAACACTTGATTGTTGCAAGGTGAGTTTGAGAGGGAGTTAAGATATTGTATCTAATATATATATATATATATATATATATATATATATATATATATATATATATATATATATATATATATATTCTTGTTGTATGTAAATTGAAATACCCGTCAAGGGTATTTCAGTCTTTTCCATTGATGTAATAGGCACGGTCTAGTAGGGACTGCATAATCTTTTTCCCTTTTTTTATTTTACTATTTTTGTTTTTAAGTATTTTATTTATTTTGTCAAATGATTGTTGGGGCAGTTGGACTGCCTCCCATGCCTCTCGTTTTGGCATAGAGGGCACTATAAATAGATCCAGTGTTATTAAAAGTGTGCCTCAAGGCGCAAAAAGCATGCCTCGCTTCAAGGTGAGGGCCTTTGTGCCTTGAGGCGCAGATATAAAGCGCAAATGCCCCAAGGCGTGCGCCTCATACGCCTTGAGGCACACGCCTCGGGGCGAGACGCGCCTCAAGGTGATAACAGCCCCCCCGACCCTAATGTTATATTTTTTGAGAAACACGCAGTTGGGGGCCTGTTGTTTTCTGAAAAACAGAGAACCGAGGAGACGAGTTAGGAGGAGATGAGTTCGGGGGCCAAAAATTTGTTTAGGTGTATTAGGGTTTGTTGTCGGAGAGAAAGGAGGAGACGAGTTCATTCATTTGAAACACACAATTTGTACATTTTGGTAAGTTTCACTTTTTCCCCATTCTTGTTCTCGGTTTGTATTTTCTATTTTTTCTTCGACTTATCTTTCCATTTTTTGATTTGCAAAGGACGAATGGACTGCAGCCCTCTGCCCCGAAATCTCCTATATAGATTGTGATATGCTGGTCATCTTTTTAGGTTTCTTTAAGGTGTGGGATAAATGCCCTACTTCTTTTGAGTGTTGATTATGAGACTTTGTTACTGCAGCCTCAAGAATCCTCTTAGGTTTTTAATATTAATTCTTTTTTGTTTGATTTATTCTAGTTTATTAGCTTAAATAAAATAAATTAGGATTTTCTTTTGATTTACTACGACGGACCTTTGGTCCAGACCGTTTTGTCAAGGGTGCTTCTCATAACAAAAAAAAAACTTAGTGGATCTTCTGGCTGGCCATCATCCTAAATCAATTCTTAATGGTTTTATCTCTTTTAGTAGTCAGTTGAGCATGTTATTGTGGTAACAGAAAAAAAGATTTAAAAGTTGTCAGTCATTGAATTGATTTGGCAAGCCATGCACAACTTGCTACATCCGATTGAGGAAGAAAAAAAATCAAAACATATGTTGAATCCATTGAATTGATTAGTTGTTAATGCTAACATGCATTTTTTAATTATGTTCATATGATGTTGTTAATGCTAATATGCATTTCGTTGTTAATTTTTTATTGAATGAATGCGCATATTTTATTTCTTAGATACTTACATAGATCAAGTTGTTGCATTAATGTTACTTTTACATGTTAATCTCATATTTTTTCAGTATTTATTTGAGATCTTTTTATTTCATGTTGGTTGTTGTTTCATCAATAAAGCATTTTTTTTATTTATAATTTTAGATATTTTTTATAATCTTTTTTAAGTTTAAAAAAAAAAATTGAGGCTTACGCTTTACACCTCGCCTAAGATTTTGGTGAAGCGCCTCGCTACGCCTCAACACTTTTCACAACACTGAATAGATCCCTCTAGTGTGTTGTAAGGTAGTGCTTTCTAAGCATTTTGTGTGAAGTAATACAATTTATATTTTTACATTGTTGTTGTCTAATGAGTTGTTGTTGTGTATCTCCTTTGTGAGATTGTACTTGGTCCATAAGTGGCCCCTTTATATTGGTGCTCTCTTGTAGCCCTTAGTGGCATTCTATTGTATTTTTCTTGTCTCATGACAAGTACAACCAACCATTCTAGAGAATGTCTCCGGGTCCATAAAAATGTGATCTTTGAACCGAAAAAAGAGGATTTTGAGCCAAGATTTCCTTATCAACAGACAGAAACCAAACAAGTCATTGATTAAAAAAAACGGTTACCACTCACTTAAGATTTCACAAAAATAAACTCGTTGATGGTATTCGCATAAAGGCAAGAACCAAATACCCCAAAACAAAGCATAGAAAGTAGAGACTAGAGACCTTATACAAAAGCACGAAACCCCGTTCAACCTCACCAATTATTCTCCCTAAAGAACCATCACAAGAAACACTTTGTGGATTGTGGTACTTATCTTATGTTTATGTTCACATCACCCATGCACGGATGTATGCACAATGATGTAACTACGTTTTCTCACCAGAATACTACTGTTTAATATAGTCATCACTGCAAAATATGGAACTTGGCAAAGCTTCGCCGAGAAGAACAGGTACAAAAAGTAAAGCAATATTATTCCACCAAGTGAAAACAACAAAGATGGATGAAGCATGTAAAACGAAAACTATGAAGCAAGAACCATAAAATCTGAAGAAGAATGAAAAGGCACTTACTTGTGGTTCCTCTAAAGGATGCTTTAAAATTAAATGAGATGCCATCATAGATAGATCTAACTCAACATTGTGGCCAATGGAACTGTGTGAATTATAGGTGCACTGTGGACTAGCACCATGCTCTCGATTTATACGTGATAAATCACGCATACTTAGCAATGGGCTAGAAGTGGTGAAAGGTAAATAAGAAGGACGAAGGCCATCCGATGCCCTTTGAAGAAGCAAACCAAAAGGAAGTGCCCAAATTGATGATACAGAATATGGAAGTGGTAGACACATCATTTCACCTGCAATATTCACCTCATTAAAATTATGTATTGAAAAATAGCACATCTAGCCCATCCCACTCTATCATAAAGCCCTAGGTTGGCAGGATACAAATCCTCGTTGTAGTTTTAGAAGCATCCCTAACTTGCTAGTTCTTCAAATGAATTGAGGGGCCCCATCACTACTTCTGGAGCATCTGAATTTTCCTCGCCCACTTAGGCATTTCATTCTAGAATTGCTCCCATCTGGCACTTTCGGCTTTCTTTCTAGGAAAATAGCACATCTAGATTGGAAATGCACACACGTGCGCACGTGCGCTAGAGAGATATGCTCTATGCAGCAGCATCTTTTCTTTGACAGAAGGGCGATTCAGAAGTTCAGCAGTCTGTTATAGTGTTTTAGAAGAGTAACGGATAGATGGGCATACCAGAAGGCCAGAAGATCGTCAATGTCTCAACTTGCAATACACAGAGCATTGGCTCTGACATTGTCTCCATGCGACACCAGCGAGCCTGTAATAAGATACCAAGAAGCAACCGAGCAAACGAGCAAGAGTGAGAAGAACGAAGAGTACATTTCAACTGAACGAAGGTATCACAGGCAAACATTCTTATATCAGACAAAATGGTGAATGCAATCAGACAGAAACAGCGATGGCATCAACAAAAAAGGGGGAAGGGAAAAAGAGGAAATGTTTTGGGAGTTCTAAACTAGCAGATCATGAGAAAATAACTGAAATGTTTATAATCCATGTGCCGCTGGTAAAATAATACCATAATAATCGATGAAGATGAGGTGTATCTTCTATGAACCCGTGAACCTGCACTCCATATAATCCTGTGACAAACAAAGAAGCTGTCTGTTGAGAAAAGAATCCATAGGGAACTAAGAACATTGCAAGAAACAAACAAGTAGATAAAAGGAGTCCGAACTGAACGTCGAAGACATATGAATCAAAAAATGAAATCATATGGCAAACATCCGCAAAGAAACAGAGTTCAAGCAGAATTAGGGTGACTCTTTTGCCTAATCCGTGTGAAAACCCCATGAAACTCCCCTTGCAATCCAAGTTACAAGCTCCAGAAGTTCATTAAAAATAATGATGATTGTCTTTTTACGGCAGAAATGAGAAATGACGGAAGTAATCGTGAGAATAAGGGCAACAGCAGAGGCGTATGGGAGAAAGAGGGACACTGACTGGTTTCCCCTGATAAATATCTCATGATCGCTTCCATCGCAGGAGGCGGAGGCCGCCTCGTACTCTGCGGCGTTGTTTCGATCCCTAGTGATCTCTGGACTGAACAGGAAGTAGTCGAACTTGTCGTTGATGGTGGGGTCCCCGTCGGGTTTTCCGTCCATGGCTTCGACGATGAGACCGAAGGGCTTGAACTCCCTCAACACCGAGAGAGTACGCACTCCAACGGCTGCACACATCCTTGACGCCTCCGGTGGGCAGAGGCAAAGCCTTGCAGTTGTAGCAGACTGGGAATGTGGGAAATGCGGGATGGAATGGGAGGGAGGCGGGAAGCAGAGAGGGCGATCTCCTGTGCTTTGGCTTTTGATAACGTGCTCAAGTGCGCCCCCTCACCTTGATTACTAGGCCTTGCCTCGTGCGCAAAATTGAGTTACGGGGCATAGAGTAATCGGCCGCGCTAACCGCCCATCTCCGGACGGTACAGTGTGGTAATAAGTAAATATTATAAATTTCAAGCCATTTGGTAATCATCCCATAAAGGAGTTTGTGTCGAAAGGTCGGGTTTGTTTGAGAGGGGGTTGTGTGTTCACCCCCGAACACAAATTCGTGTTGGGGGTATCTACGGAGAAATATCTTGGTACCCGTGATAATTCATATACCAATGTTATTGGTGATGATTTTATAGTAAAATAACATATAAAAAATATATGTGATTAACGGAAATGTCCTCCCATAAGATATGTGTTTGACGAAAATGTTCTCCCATAAATAGCATTGCACATTCCTGCGAGTCCAGGTTTGTGTTTGGGTTTTTAGCTTGTGTTACAATACATTATCGACTTCTCATTCATGCCTTGTGTTACAACACTTTCTCAAGTTCGTTTCTATCTCGTGGAGATAACTGTAAATCGATCAATTGGTTTGATTATTGGTGGACGGCATAGAAGGATTTGTCGACCATCTCTTTTTACAGTCTTCTCTTCTTCTTCATTTTCGTTAGGCAGTGTCATTAAGGCATCGTAAGTACATTTCCATATCATCATGCTATTGTTGAAGAATGTATGTCATCGTGAGTATCATTAAGATGTTGTTTTATTATTGCTCATGGATGTTAGCTTTTTTTACGGTTGAAAGTTTGGAGATATTTGTAAGATGTTGAGACCTTCTGATAAAAATGCTTGGTTACAAATGCGATGAAGGGCCTCTACCCCATCCAGTATTGTTTATTCACTCAATATATGTAATGTAAATCGCAGTTGTAGTAATACAGTATCGATTTGTGAGATATCGTTTTGTTTGTTAATATCGATTTGTAAGCTATTATGTTGAATTGTAGTATTGATTTGTAATATATTATGTGATATGTATATCGATTGTAAGATATTATGTATTTTCTAGTATCGATTTGTAAGATATTTGTAGCATAATTTTAAAACATGTGCGTGCAGAATTTACATTGTTGCACGCTTACGGTGGTGATTTGTGTATACAAATCGTTGCTCATTTAACGATTTATATTAAAATCGCTTCACAGTGACGTAGATATAATTAAATCATTGTCACGTGAATCGGTATCATCAACACATATGATAAATCATTTTTTTATTGGCATGCTAAATAAGAACTTAATGCATAGTATAAGCAAATAACAAATCGTTGTTGCTTTTATACTATGATTCATTCAATTGTTTTTTTGACTTGCTTAACTAATTGATATCTGTTGTTATATGCATATTGAATAAATCGTAGTAAACATATGTGTTAGCCAACACAAATTGATATATTGCTTATGACAGTGGTGAGCTTATCATCTGGTTGGAGAGAAGATGATGTATCTCAATCATTGAAAAGTTATAGATAAATGAACATTTGTACTAATGACACACCTAAAGAAGTGAACATGTGCACTAATGATGCACATGATAAGAAGGGTGCAGACATTGAATTTACTCTTGACTTTAATGTTTCAACTGAATAAATGCAATTCAATAAAGAAGTAGACGATCGTGATAGTACACTTGATAAAGGTGCAAGCACTGGGAATGTACATGATAGTACACTTGACTATGTTCTTGTAGAAAGATTGCAACTTAATAATGAGGAAGGTGCATACAAATTTTACAATGATTATGCTTTAAAACTTGGCTTCAGTAATAGATTATATTCTTAGTCAAAAAATGCATAGGGTGTCGTGGTGAGAAAGATATATGTTTGTTCTACGAAAGGTTGGAAGAAGTCAAGTAAAAATCCAACAAGGAGCAAGCCAGATTCAAGATGTGGTTTGTCCAGCGAGAATGGTGTTAAGAAGACTTCTGAATGAAAAATATGTAGTTCACATTTTAATCAATAATCATAACCATGAATTAACAGTTTCATTTATGACTCCTTTGTTAAGGTCACATCATAAGTAACTGAAGTGCATGCTGCAATTGCTGAAATAGCTAATAGCGTCGGCATTGCACAAAGAAGATATATAATTTATGCACATATATAGATGGCGATCGCGAGAATGTGTTATTCATACCTATGTATCCAAGAAATCACTCGAGAAGGAAGAGGACAGATAACTTGAAGAATGGAGAAATATGTTATTTTGTTGAATACTTACAGAAAAAAACAAGCAAAGACCCTGATTTCTTTAGTGCAATGCAACTAGATGAAGATCGATATGCCGTGAATATGTTTTGAGCAGATTCAAAGTTAAGAGTAGATTATGAATGCTTTAATGATGTGTTTATTTTTTATATGATAGTGAAGATTAAAACTGAACAATGGTCATTTGCACAGTTTGTCGGAGTGAACCATCACTTACAGAGTTGCATATTAGGTGACGCTTTTTGTATGACGAAACCAAGAAAACCTTTGAGCGGTTGTTCAAAGTATTTACACAGACAATGAATGGGAAGCACCGTGAAGTTGTACATACAGATGATGATCATTCAATTGCGGCTGCAGTGCCTCATGTATGCTCAGATGCACATAATCGCCTATGTTTGTGACATGTTTTTCAAAATGCAACAAAGAACATAGGACGCATATTTCATCATAAGACAGGGTTTGATAAAAAGTTTACGAGGTGTATACTTGAGAGCGTAGACGAAGTCACCTTCATGTCTTATTGGGAGGATTCAGATGTACCACTTTGAAGACTGTGTGTGGTTACAAAATTTATATACAGCCAAAAAGAAGTGGGCATCGACATATGGAAGACAATACTTTTGTGCATGCATGACAAGCACACAAAGAGTTAAATCTATGCATGCAACACTGGAAAAAAACTTGTATTCATGTTTAATAATGTTTTGCTTAATGGAACAATGTGAATTATGGGAAAGATCGGCATTCCCCAGTTATAAAACAACAAAATAAAAAATCTCAACCAAACAATGAACCCAAAGCCCTAGAAACCGAACAAACTACGAAATGAAATCTTTCATAGAAATAAACATAAAAAAAACAATACCCAAACATCAAGAAGCAATTCACTTACTTAAATCAGCAACCAAGAATTACAAAGAAGAAACACACGAGGGAAAATGATAAAATACAACTAAAAAGAATATCAGAGAAGCCCAAAACACAACTTCATTAGAGGAGGGGGAGAAAAAGATATAAATGGTTACCTGACAATAGTCGGGGTCCTAACGTTGTGGTAGTAGCGTCCGACGAGAAGAAATGATGGCGAGGGTGGTCAACGACATCAGTTTGATGCAGAGAGAGGTTGGGCTCCGTTTGACGCCCACGCGAGGAAAAGAGAAGGGGAAGAAGTGAGTAGGGGAAAAGGAGGTCGTCGGCTGGCAGAGGTTGGCGACGACGCTTAGCTCTAGCTGGTCTCCAAACGGGGAAGGAAGGAGGAGGAAGATGGCTTGGGAGGCTGCGTGAAGGAACAAAGTAAATTGGGGAAAGAGGCTCATTTAGGGTTTTACGGGGTATCGTCAGGTTTGGATCAGACCCGGTTTGGGTCTGGTTCGGTCTCAACCCAAGGAATGATAGAAAAATGTGAAAAATTATTTGTAACTTAAACTAAAAAAATAGTTTATAATGAAATGGGTCAAGTAAAATACAATAACATTAGGAATAATTTAATTGGAGGCTAATAATTCTATTCTAGACAAATTTTTTGGTTTTAAAGATAATACTCTTAAATTAAAATATTTGTAAAACTAGTTTCATGAATAGACTGACCTTTCTTGCAAAATTATTCTAAGAACCATTAAAATGTGTCCCATTAAGTTCAAAACGCCTTAGAAATGCCTAAATGGGTTTGTGACTCATTAGAATGATTGAATTGAATACTTGAATAATATTTTATTTACATTAATTATTGAAATGACCATTTTACCTTTCTTTGTCAGAAATATATAATTAAGAGTATAAACACACAAAATTTACAATAAAAGATAAAAACATAAAACTTAACTCGAAATAAGCAAATCCTTTTGTTTATTTTTGTTTAAAAATTTATAGGTTTTATAAGGCAAAATAACCAAATGAGGTACTTGAAAAGGTATAATTTTGGTTTTTCAATTCCCAAAATTTGAAGGAAAGTGATTCTAAGGCTATAAATGATTCTTAAGGGAACTCGAAAAGTCTATAGCAGGTTGGAATGGTATATCTTATGTTTTGCAACTACAACACACGATTTTCAATGCAATATCGCTAACGAGTTTGGAGGGAAGCAAGACTGCATAGTTGAGACACCGAAAAAAACTTGGGCCTTTCGATATAGGTGATCGACCAACCCTTGGGGGTTTGGTCCTCACATGGATTAGAGAGAGATTGTAGAGGGAGCGGAAGGAGAAAGAAAGAAGAGAGAGACATGTTATAGAGAGGGGACATCCAGAGAGCAAAAAAGCCAATTCATAAATTCATTGATATCAAAAGGGGAGCTAAATCCTCTATTTATAGTATTTGGCCTCGGTTTGGGTCTTGCTCTAATAAAAAAAAAACTCAAAACTACATACAACTCTTACTGTTTAAACAAGATCCTAACTGGCTGTCAAAATTAGACTAGAGATGGGGTCAGTTAATCTAATTAGGGTCCCTCCCTAACCAGATCCTAAAGATCAATCTTAATTACTAAAACAATATTTAAGAAATAAAATATAATGTCTAAGCGCCTCGCACAAAATAGAAAAATGAAAGAGGGGGAGGGCGTTCCACCCTTTTTTTTGGAAATTATGGGGCGCACCTCACTTTCATTTCTTCTTGGCTCTTTCCTTCAATAAAATGCCCCACCTTGTGAACCCATATTGGTTGACTTTAGTTACCTCCCATCTAGCCTCTTGATTATTTTTCTTTCTCTTGATGTCAAGTGTCGTCACTCACAAGAAAAGTTGTTCTCCTTGTAGGGTGCTTTCTTGGTGTGTCTTGTAACCTACCTATGGGACCCATACCCTCCTGTCTAGTTTGAATATGAAGATGACGTGTTTGTTGACTCTTCTCTGTGTGGATTTATCATGCCAGTTGCCACATCGCCTCTTAGGGCCCCACTTTGTCTTGGGAGACCCCCTTGACTGGATGTTAGATCTTGCGGCTTTGGATCTGGTACCTTATTTGGATTTCAAACTCTAACAACTCCACCACGCTCTGGTACACCTTGTCCTAAAGGTCTAAACTTTGGGAACCTCCTTTTAAGGTTTAATTCTCATTCACATGTTGATTCTTTTCTGCCATTTTTTACTCTAAAAGATGTTTTCACATCATTTAATTATACTTTCACAACAGTTTAGTCTTCAATATGGCAGTTGGTTGGGGCACGTCCACAACCTTTAGAGGCTCGCCATTGAAGGGCTTGAGGCAATACACATGAAAAACACGGTGGATATTCACCCCATTGAGTAGTGTCAGGCAGTAGTCCAGTTTACCTACTTGTTTTTCCACCCGGTATGGACTGTAGTACTTTTGTTGGAGTTTGTGGTAATCTTACCCCAAAAGGGTATTTTGACCCCTCGACTTATGTTTCAACCACGACCAATCTTCTACTTTAAAGGATCAATCTAGATGACCCATGTCATAGAGCCACTTTATTTGTTGTTGGGACATGCCAATGTTTGGACTCAAAGTAGTGACAATCTCATCTCATGTCGTCAAGCCTTTGTCAACCTCGAGAGATGCAATACTCTAGTGCTCATAAGCAGCCATCGATGAGGGAAGAATGCCACAAAATGCCTCAAATAGAGTCATCTCAATGGAGGAGTGATAACTCATGTTGTAAGCATATTTTACCCTTGGTAACAAGTGGAACCATTTGTTCAGGTGGTCTCCCACAAAACAACAAAGATAAGTTTCTACTTATTTATTCACAATTTGTGTTAGGCCATCCATTTGTGCCCTCCTCTCTTCTTTTTCTTTCATTTTCTTTCTAATTTCATAAGTAGCAATGTAGATCTACTTCATTTCTATATTAATTTTGATTTTATGCTTCTTTTTTTATCCATTTAATTTGCTATTCGATCTATGCAATTTTATTTAAGCTTATAGAATTATGAGATTTGATCTTCTATAGTTTAAATCTCACATTTAATTGGTTATATTAACTTTAATTCATGTTTTAGCACTTTGATTTTGTTTATGAATGCATTTTATCTTAGTTTTTCATCTTTCATGCATTCATTCATGATCTGGAGTATTAGATATCATGTTTGATCATCGATACGTGTGTGATTTGCGTTTATTATGTTCAATTGCCTTTCGATTGAACTTTTAATCCTGGTTTGATTTTAGATCCATCAATTCATATGTAATTCGATGTCATTTTAATATGTATTTTTTTTAAGTTCATGTATATGTCTTCAGGATCTCCACCAAAATTCAAATTATTATGCGCTCATTTGACTCACTTTAAAAAATGGGATTCAGACCCTGTTATTCTGTATTGTCAGATTTTAGCAGAATCTGGACCGTCTTGTCAGAGTGATTTCTCCCTAACCGTAGATGATCTATTTGTTCTATAAAAAATGGTGTCTCCAAAATTGAATCTACTTTGTTCATGCAAATTTTTAACAATTTTTATGGTCATTTCATACCTACGTTTGATTAGAAACCACAATCCTGACACTCAATGTCATTTTAATTAATCAGGTTTTAGTCCATTCTATCAGAGTCATATCACCATAAAGAAAGATCATTTTCTAGATCTGTAAATAGGGTTTACTTCATTTGCATGTCTAGTTCATTCCTGCAAATGTTCATAAATTTTTATGGTCGATTTTATTTACATTTAAAACTTAAACCTTGTCTGTCTGCAACCTCAGGTGTTGCTCATACCCAAGATCAACTTGTTGGAGTCATATGTCACTAATGGGAGATCATTTTCTAGATTTGTAAAAAAAATATTTTTTCTTGGAATGTCTAGTTTGTGCATGTCAATTTTCATAATTTTTTATTCCCATTTCGTATTTCATTCTAATAAAAATTTAGAGCCCTATCATTTTGCATTACCCGACTTTACTCAGATATTGAGCCAACTTGAATGAATTAGATCTCCCTAATGGGAGAACAATTTTAAGATTTGTAAAATATGTTTTTTTTCTTTTGCATGTCTAGTTTACCTTTGTAAATCTTTATCAATTTTCATGAACATTTAATATTGGCTTTTGATCAAAAGTCACAACCATATTATTTTGCATCATTAAGCATAACTTAGATCTTATTTCATCTTGTTTAGATTAGCTCTCTCTAATGTGAGATCATTTTCAAGATTTGTAAAAAAGGTTTTCTTTTATTATGTATCTAGTTTATCCCTGTCAAGTTATATAAATTTTCATGTTCATTTGCTATTTCAATTACGTTAAAAACCGAGACCGGTTACAAAACTTCATGTTCTGTAATAGGTTCGTTCCCTAAGATAGAACAATCACTTTTCGAAGTCACAATTTCCAAACTAGAATTGATTTTCCGTTTATGTAAATTGGAGTAGTTTCTTGATTGTCTTAAGTAACTTCTCCCACAAATTTAAGAGAAATTGAATATGTTTAGCATCTAAAATTCTCAAATTACAGAAACTTGTCAGTTAAAATTCAATCATCTGCTTCTAAAATTATTTTTCCAATGTTTCATTAGTATCTCAAGTTTCAAAAATGATTTTGAAATACTGTAAAAAAGAAACGCTTTTCTGATGTGTTTTGAATTCATAAATTCATTTTAAGATTGATTTGAGTTGTTTTAGACCTTCATTCACTCGAAATTCTCTAACAGGCTTCCTTTTAAATATTAATTATGCAAATTCTTATTTTAATTGGATAAAAAAACCTAATTTGGGTTTTTTCTCTATTCTTTTCTTGGTTTTTTTAATTCTAGATTGTTTTCATAGTTGTTAGAGGTCTTAATATTAATTTTCATAAATTTTTATGGTCATTTGACATTCAATTATTGTATTATTCAAAACGAGTTTTCCAAAGTCATAATTTTGCCAAAACAAGCGCAAGTTAGGTATTTTTCACTTGATTTCTCAAAATTCAAATATCATTTTCATGATTTAAAATTTTGATAATGTTTTTAATCACTTTAGAAAGCTCTCCGATAAATTGATAAATTTTTGAGCTTCCATGTGATAAATATTTCAAAATCCATTTCCCAAAACCTGAATTTTAAGGTCATAGTCTTAAAATTAGGGGTATTTTGGTCATTCCACCCCTAATTTCGAAATTTATTTTCCAAAATTGGTTCATTCTAACAGTTTATTATATCATGCATTAAACTTTTACTTCATTTTATGAATGGCATGGAAAAGGCTTATTTCTGAAAGATACCCTTCAATTTCTGGATATTATTGAATAAATCTAAAAAAGCCTACCTTTTTTCACTAACAGGTTTGCTAATTTTTCAGGCATATTCAAGATTGTAGTTTTTCTTATTTTTCCTTCTCAATTATAAATTGTAATGCCAAAGGCAAAAATAATAAAAAATTTATTATATGCTTAGAATATGATTGCATAAGCACATAGTTCAATTTCTTGTCAATATTAATTGTTATTGTTTGCCATTAATATGCATTTTCTTAAATTCACCATGGTCAACATGAATGGCGAGTGCACCATCTTCTAAGAGTTTAATAAACTTAGTAAAGTTCATATTTGTGGCCATAGTCTGAATACGAATAATACTTAGATTTATTATTCTCTTTTAAGATAAAATTGACCTACACTCTTAGGTCATTTTCAAAAAATCATCATATGTCAAAAATTAATTTTTTTCATTTCTTTATTAAAATTCAAATAAAGATTAATTCAAAGTATATTTGTGGCTATAGTCATGGATATATAAAAAATTAATCTTGTCTAAATTCTATAAAGATACAAATTTCTCTTATAAAATTTTGAATAATTCTCAGTAAAATTTCTTCAAAACATTTTTTTATAAAATAATACATTCATCACTTAGGATAGAATTGCATCATTTCGTTATTTTTCATTTTCAAAATTATTCAAAATGTTGTCAATTTCAAAGTATTTTTCCAAGTGATTTTCAAAATCTATTTCAATCCATTTTCAAAGTATGTTTGGAGATATTTTCGAAAATCAATTTCAATTTCAAAGTTATTTTTTTAAAATCATTTTCAAATTCAAAATAATTTGCAACTTTAAAGTGTTTTCGAAATTATTTTCAAATTCAAAGCATTTTCAAAATATTTTCTAAATTATTTCAATGTAATTTCAAGTTATTTTTAAAGTTAATTATATTTCAATTTTGAAATATTTTTCAATAATTACTTTATTCAATTTCCATACAATTTTCAAATTAATTTGAAATTATTTTCAACCATTAATTTTTTTAAGTTACTTTCAATTCATTTTTCAAACATTTTCAAAGCAATTTTAGAGTGATTTTGGAATTCATTTTCAAAGTGATTTTCCATAACAATTTCAAATTTTTCTAAGTCAATTTTAAAGCATTTTTCACAAGGATTTTCTAAATATTTTCTAAGTCAATTTTGAAATTCACTTGAAACTCGATTTTGAAATATTTTCTAAGTACTTTCAAAGCGAAATGATTCCCAAAGCATAAATCATGTTTTCAAATCTATATTTTTGTAGGATTCATAAATACAAGCATGATTCTATGTGCATTTTGGACTGAGGATCATTTCTTAGGCAGATTTGGGCAAAGCAAAGACATAAATTTGATCCTAGGATCAATTACCCCTGGTAAAGGCGCTAGGAACCGACAAGCGAGACCTATCTCCCAATCTTCCCATAAATTTTAAAAAATGGAGGTGAGTTTTATTTTAAAAACCAATTTCAGAAAAAGATCAAAATGTTGAAATACAAAAGATATGAAAATTTGTCAAGGATACATAAGATGATTTAAAATTTAAATCACTTACTACACCAACAAATATTGATCCTCCTTTAGGCTGGTACCTTTAAGGAGTATCTCCACTCTTTCCTATTTAAAATTAACATAAATAACAACTTACCAAATTCCAAAATTGCCTTGGCTCAAACTTTGAGTACCGAGATTACCCTTTTTCAAAATTTGAATTTCCTAATGTCATATCTAACCTAATTTACTAACGCAAACCTTATGATATGCAGAATGATTAATGAATGATGAACAATACATATAACGAAGACAAAACAAAAAAAACAAAAAAGAATACACATGCAAGATTTCAATCGACTACTCTAAGAAGGACTGAATCTAGTTGACCGATCTAGTGCAGATGAGTGAACCACGGTCGGTTCTTGCTCTTGCAAGAACATGATCAAACCTCTATTGCAGACACTAATATATCACAAAAAGAATATATGTCAGACACTCATGCAAAATACCCATAAAAAATACAAATCCGGACACACCAGGACTCAAATTAACTAAAAGAATGGGATGGGAAGACTCACCTTAAGGGTTGTCTGACGATTTGGAGAGAGGAAGAGTGATTTATGTGTTTTGGAAGGTATACCTACACATCATTAATGGTCTGCAATATCCTTCAAGTTGCTGCAACCCTCCGAGAGCCGAGTTATGATGGGGAAGATCAATGGTGAAGAGAAGGAGGACCGGTTGAAGGGAAAAAATGGTTTAACCTCGATGATGGTAGACAACAGGCCAAATCCGAGTATGACTCTCACACGGTCTGCAACACCAATAAAAACACAACAGCACACCAAGAAAGCACAAAAAAAAAACGGAAGAAAAAGGAGGCGGAGAAGAAGAAAAGAAGGATAAAACCACACACATAAGGGAAAAAAAATTAGAGAGAGAGGTTGGAACGCTTTTCCAAAGCTGCAAAAACATCCATTAGTTTTTTTCTCCAGACTATTTACCCCCCTTAAAACTATTCCTAATTCTATAGGTTGCTTACAAACAAAATTAAGTTTAATTAAAAGCGAGACTCAAGGCAAAAATCATGTATTTTAGGTTTTTTATTGAATTTCTATATTAAAAAATACCAAAAAATTAGTTTTCATATTCCATTTCATTCTTAGGGTTAATATAGGTGTCCATGCCAAATTTGGTTTCATTGTGAGTTAAATTGCCATGTGTATTAGTTAAACTATCAAATTCACGTGAAATTCAGTGTTTTTGTGATATTTTTGCACTTTCAGGGTTTTAGCATGCATATAATCATATTATATCCTATTATGTTTGATTTCAATCTCATTTATATTTGTTGGAATTTCAAAATCTTCATTTTTACAAAAATTATTTCTGGAAACCCTAATTTCAAGGCTATAGTCTTGTTATCATGGGTATTTTAGTCATTTTTACCTCAATTTCTATTTTTCAGAAAATCAATTTTTGTATTTTCATGCATACAATCATGTCATATCATATTGTGTTTAATTTTATCATTATTTACATTTATTTGGATTTCAAAACTCTTATTTTTATAAAATATCTTTCTAAAAACCCTCACTTCACAACTATAGTCTTGTTATCAGGGGCATTTTAGTTATTTTCAGCTAATTTCGAATTTCCAAATCTTATTTTCAAAATTTTCATACTTAAGCATCATTCATTTCTTATATTTATATCATAGAGGTATGAATTGGGTTTATATCTGGATAAAATCTGATAATTTCTCGATATTTTTAGATAAATCAAGATAAACCTATATATTTGTGATAATTTCTTTTATAGTTTTGCAGGGACATTAAAGTGGAAGATTTTATTCTTTTATTTTTTTTTCTTATTCAATTCAATGTAATATTGGAATAAGAGTTACATTCCTGCATAGGATAGGGTACATTGCATATAGTTTGCTTTCGTAAATTCCAATATGTGAATGCTTTGCAATTCATGCAAATTTTCCAAATTCAATATGGTTGACACGAATGGCACAGGCACAAGCTTTTAGGAAGTTGACAAACTTGATGAAGTTCATATTTATGGCCATAGTCAGAGTACGAATGAGACCCAGATTTGTCATCTTCGTATTAGCCACATTCAGTCTACACTCTTAGGCTAACTTCAAAAATGCACTGCATTTCTCAAAAGTTTTTCTTAATTTCCTCAAAAAATATGTTTTGAAGTTAAATTTATTCACCCATAACAATTATTTCACATCATGAAAGCATTCATGTCTTTTCAGTGAATTGTTTCAGAGAAATAGATTTTCTAAAAAAAATTTAAGACTTTTTCAGAAATCGATTTTCTTAAAATTTTCTAAGTCTTTCTCAAAAATAGATTTTCTCAAAAATATGAGTTTTCAAATGATGTTTCAAGTATTTCTCCAGTTCAAATCATCCTCAATTTTAAGGTTCAAAGCTCCAAGAAATCGATTTTCTTAAAGATTATGGGGATTTTATCATAAATCAAGTTTTCAAGATCTCTTAATTTCTTTAAAATCGACCTTTCTTTTCATCAGAAATTCTTTCTCAATGTAATTCATGATTTTTAAGGAATTCCTTTTCAAAGTATTTCAAAAGCTCAGAAGCAAACACCATATTTTTTAAAATGTGCATTTTTCAATAACTTCAAAGCACATGCCTGATTTTCTGTGTATTTAGGAATTAGAGAATAATTTACATATTTGAGTCTAGCTAAGCACACTTTTGATCCTTGGTTTAATTACTCCTGGTAAAGGCGCTCTGAATGGTTGAACCTCGTACCAACAAACGAATCTTATTCTACAGAATTTTCCCATAAATTTTAAAAATGGAGGTTAGTGATTTTCAAAACTTTGGTCGAGTTTGACTCGCAAAATCGTTTCTCGCTCTCTCGCAGAGGGAGGAAAACTTTTTTCGATGATAACACTTGTTCACTAAAATTTTGCAAAATATGCATAAATCACTTTTGAGATGGTTTGGTGGTCAGATGTGAACCATTGTAGGTCGTGTAGGCCAGAAGCATGTGTTGCTCTAGTTATTGTTAATTTTATTTGTGCACTACAAAAATTATTTATATAAATTATTGGTATTTCAAAATTAGTTGCATTGTTAAAATATGGTGGGCCAGGGCCCAAGGTTAGTTTTGCATGTGGATTTGCAAAATAGTTCTTGTGTAAAGAAGTTGAAATGTATTTAAAAGGTAAAAGAGACCAAACTGCGTAATTAATCTCTTGCTTGATGTTTCTTTCATAGAGTGGGAGTCTTTGATAGTGCTCTTGGGAAACCGTGAGGATACTAAAATTTTATGTGCGATTGTGCCCCTCAACCTGACGTGGTGGTTCACCTCCTGTCAAATGTTTTGGAGAGATTTCAACCTCTTTAACTGGGAGTTGTGTTATTGATTCAACTATAGTTATTGTATACAAAGAAAGTGATGTCAATGGTTGAGAATTTTCATTGATGTTCCGACATGAGGTGATGATTTATAATATTTCAATAGAAGATGAGGGATTCTGATATTGATTGAGGAATAAGTGTAGAATGCAGTAATAAAATATAAATTGTGTGTTAAGCTAACTTGGACTTTGAGAATTTATGCCTATTTTGAGTATCTGCACATTTAAAGAAATTTGTAAACTAAAATTTCATACATTTAATAGGGACACACATGCAAAAGCAACTCTAATAACTAACTTAATAAGTTATACATGCATGTGCATTGAATCATGCATATTTAATATTCAATATTAGCTTATGCATTCATACTTATTTTGTTTTGCATGATAATCGTTATTAGATGATAATTATTATTGCATGATTTTTAGTTAAATGCTCTAATGATAAGTTGATCATGGTAAATTATTATTGTGATATTTCTCTGAAATTTATGCATGAATTTGGTTTATGTTATTTCCTTACTGTTTGGATTTTTAAAGGAATTCCGAAAGAACTTTGGTTCTTACACATTTTCAGAATGCCACTTTACAGGTTTGGTTGCTCAGTGATGTCCTAACTTACTCGTTAGAGACTGTGAGCCTTGTGTGACTAGTTTTGAGTTTTTTGACAGACTGACTCTTATGTGATAGATGATTTTTGTTATGAGACTATTTGACATTTATTTATTGATTAATAAAGTTTGATTCATTGTCCTTTTGATTCAATGCACGGTTGTGATTTGGTATATTAAATCTCTGAGGCCTCAGATCTTTGGGTTGTTTAAGCAATTAAAAAAAATCTACTTTTTTTTCAAGGGTCAGTTGGGATCGTTATAGTACTCAACACCTAAAAAGATTAAAATATTAAATTGTCAAACCCACAGGGTCTGGTAGGTAGAATAGCATCATACAATTGTAAAAGACAAAAAAATACATGATAAAAAACTCCTATATCCAATTATATAATCATTGTACACATTAATGAGGCATTCATGAACACATGCCATAATGCTTACCTTTATGAACCACGATATCACAAGTGGTTTACCAAAGATATTATAATGCTAATGCCATAATTTCAAACATGCAAATGACCAATTAAGGGTTTGTATTATCATGGCATGTTTTCCATATCCTTGTGTGGACATCGGGTATTTATTTCAATACTTATAATTCTTATAGAGCCACAGGTTGAATACGTTTGAGATCACTCAGGGTTTGATCTATCAGTCTATACACGAGTAGATAACATGACGATAATCCAGAAGCATTAAAAAAATCGAGAATCCAAGGCACATCAATGCTTTTATATAAGTCCTTCATCATAGTACGGTAACTTTACCAAATATCCATACAGGATCCACAACCACTTATTAGACCTTTACACATACGTGGTTTGTAGATTTTTATAAGCATTTCAGTATTCGTGTTAAAGAACAAATATGGGCAAATTGAGAAGTCAATATGGTCAAATACAGAATTAAATATAAACAATACCCAAATCTCAACATAATCAAAGCAGACAACCCAAATTTCCAAAATGCACATTGAAAGAACTTGATATCCATGTAATCAAAGTTCACATATTTGAGGTTCCAGAATAGTAGGGTTGACATATCACAATTGCATATTTCATAAATTACATATTCATCACGAGAACAAAAGACTTGAAAAATTTTAAAATATTTATCACATTTTTTGAGCTTTAAAGCATGCATACACAACAATGAATATCCAATTATTCCTAATTTAAATACTAAGCATGCATATTTAGTATTTTAAAGCATTTAATCTTCTTATATGCATAATTTACAAATGACACACACACACACACACACATATATATATATATATATATATATATATATATATATATATATATATATATATATATATATATATATATACGAGTGCTCATTATTTACATAAAAATAATATTTAAAACCAATCCATAAATCTCTATTCTAACTTGCATGAAATATATTCATACAAATACTAGAGTTAGTGTAATTTTTCTATCTTAAAATATATGAAGTTTACAAAGCAAAAAAATGCCAGAAATACCTTTAGGGATTTTTCTTCTGAACTATGCGATGTGGGTCATGCTTGCCAAAGGTCATAACATGGGTGGGGACTTGTGTGTGCACCTCTAGTTCTTTGTCACATGCACACAATTATGTGCAAGTGCAATAATGCCCCGACATGCATGTCTAATGACGAAAGTGAAAATTCAAGCAGAAGAGATGCAACTCCTCCATCAAGTAGACAAGCGGTACGGATGGTGGCGCTAGTGGGGTTGCGGTGGCAGGAGTCGTCGACAGTGACTTTTAGAAGAGAGCAGGCGAGAGTGGTAGAGAGATGATAGAGTGAGAGAGAAAGATATGAAAAATGGAGATAGTGAGAGCCATTTTATAGGCAAGGGAAAGAGAGAAGACAGAAGGGTGAAAAACCATGGGATGAAAAAGCCATTGGGTGAAAATAAGATGTGAAAATCATGGGGTACAAAATAAAGAGCGAAAACCATAGGGGGCTTTGGATTGGATTGGGTGCATCAATTGAATACAACCCTGATCTGCGATAATAATTATTTGATAAATTAAACTTTATCAATGATTATTTAACAAATCAATAGATTAAAAATTGCTAATTACTAAAAATCAACAATTAAATATAATTTAATTTAAAATAAATGCCAAAATAATTCCCTTTTATCTATTAGATTTTAAAAAAATTCAAGTATTACAAACGCCCTCTTTGGACTCCCGAAGTAGGTTATATGTCCCCCCCCCCCTCAAAGACGATCGTTAGCTACATCGTGTGTTTGGGGGTCCCAATGAGTGCCATGTATGTAAGCACATGCGACTCGTATCCCATGTTTGTCAACATCACTTAGCATCGTAATTTGTTGCGATTATAAATACATAAGAACCCTTTCCCACCATTCTTGCCATGAAATGACGGTTTTCGAAGATGACAAAAAATTCCTTTATTCAAAAAAAAAAGAAATGACGATTCGAGATCCTCCATCTAGAAATGTGAAACGCCGGTTCAGCAATGATGTTAACTCTTTATAATCCAAACATTCTGTTTTCGCCCTAAGCAGTAAACTTTTGCACCATCTGTTGTAACAGAAGCTCCCTTTGATGACACAAACTTTATCGTCTTCTCCTGCCACCGGAGTAGCAGTTGTACCGTCTATATGAGCGTTATGAAAGGTACCAAAATATAATAAGGATTGAGAATGATAAAGGTAGAGACAAAGCGTTGAAATTGTATTATGCGGAGGATTATCCATCAGATATTGAGGTTGAAGACCAAAGGAAGAATAAAGAAGAACTAAAGATAAAGAAGAAGAAGAAGCATAACGAGGATAAGGAAAAGCAAAGGAAGAAAGAAGAGGAGAACGAAAAGCAAAGGCAAAGGAAAAAGGCAGAGGAGATAGAAAGGCAAAGGAATAAGGAGGAGAAAAATGAAAGGCAAAAAAAGAATGAGGAGGAAGAGGCGCAGAGGGAAAGGCAAAAAAAAACAATAATGAGGAGAGGGAAAAGCAATTGAAGAAGAAGAAGGAGGCGGAAGAGAATGAAAGGCAACTGATGAAGCAAGAATATTTTAAAAAGCAAAGGCGGATAAGGCAAATAAAGAAGGAGGTAGAGGAGGAAAAGAGGGAAAGGCAAAAAAAAAATAAAGAGGGGAGGGAAAGACAATTAAAGAAGAAGAATAAAGAAGAAGAGAAGAAAACGCAAATGATGAAGATAGAAGATGAAAGGCAAAGGAAGAAGCAACATAATGAGGAAGAGAAGGAAAGGCAAAAGAACGAGAATGATGAGGAAGAAAAGGAAAAGAGAAGGAGGATGAGGAAGAGAAGGAAATGCAAAGGAAGGAGGAGGAAGAGAAAGATAAGGAAATGGAAAGGGAAAAGCATGAGGAAGATAAGAAAAGGGAAAGAAATGAAGAAATTGAAAAGTAGAGGGAGGCGATGGAGCGAAGGATGGAAGAAGTAGAAAAACAGTGGGAGGTGGTGAAACAACAAGAAAGGTAGAGGAAGGTGGGAGGGATGAAGAGGAGAAAATTGTGACTGAGGTACGTAAATTGATCATATCTGTCACGATTTACTGTGATAGTGATTACTATATATAGCGATTATTGTGAACGATTTATTGTCATAGTGTGATCAGTCAAAAAAAATTTCTCTTTATTTTCCGCTTTTCCCTCCTCTTTGCCTTTTTAGCCTCTATTCCCTTTTTGAAGGAGAATAAAAGATAGAAAAGAAGAGAGAAAAGAAAAGAAAGAAGAGAAATAAACTCTTTTGCAAAGGTCTCACTTGACCTTAATTTTGAAAATGTTTTGAAATTACTCGCCTTCATTTTAATTTTGTTTGGGAAAATGGAGATACGATATTCGCTCGTCGGTACGAGGTTCTACCGTTTTTGGCGCCTTTATCAGGGAAAATCAAACCAATGATCGAATTTATGCCTTTTTTTTTGCATAAAAAAATATTATCTATGAATTTATTCTATGTGTAAATGCACAAAGAATCATGCTTGTGTAAATGTAAAAGATGTATGCTTTTGAGAAAATAATTTAGAAATTTTAGGATTTTCCAAGTGATTCTGAAATAGAATGAAGAAATGATTCAAAGGATTTCAAATTGATTTGAAAAAAGTTAGATTTTGAATCTAACTTAGAATTTGAAATAGATCTGGAAGAAGAGACTTGAAATTCCAAGTCTTGGAATAATGAGAGTTTGGAAAAAAATGGATTTTGATTTGAAGAAAATAAAAGAAAACGAGATTTTGGAACTTGCGATAGAGTTTGAAAAAAAATGGAGTTTCAACGTCGAAATGGACTTTGAATTTGAATGAATCGATTCTGAAAAAAAAAATCTTAATTTCAGAACCTAAAACAGGAATTGAATTTAGATTTAGACTTTAAGAAATAGATTTGAAAATGGTTTTGGAAATAGGAATTAGGAATAGAACTGAGTTTAAAATATGGAATCCCAGATGGAATTAGATCCGAAGTCTGGAATCCAAGATGGATTTGAATCCGAAATCTGAAATCCTAAATGGAATTGGATCCGAAGTCTGAAATCCAATATAAAATTGAATCTGAAATCCTAAATGGAGTTGGATCCGAAGTCTGGAATCCTAGATGGGATTAGATGATGGATCTGGATTCTGGAAAATCTTGATGAGATCTGAAGAGGGATTTGGATTTGAGAAATCCTAATTGAATTTGAAATGGAATTGGATTTTAAAAGTATAAATGAGATTTTGAAGATGGATCTGGAAATTCCAAAGTTTAAATTGAACTTTGAAATACGATCTGGGATATAGGATTGAATTTAAAATTGAATCTTAGAAATGAATTTGATATTTCAAAGTTGAATTGTACTTTGAAATTGTATTTTGAATTGGAAATTGAATTTAGAATATAGAGATGAATTTTGAAATTTCAAAGTCAAATTGGACTTTGAAATAGAATTTTGAATTTTGAAATGAGATAGAATTGAGGATAAAAAGAATAATTTGAATTTGAAAATAAGAATTGAAATTTGACTTGAGAAGTGAAGAAGATATTTGAAGAATTATCTCAAAATCTCTTGGATTTTGAAATAATATAAAAATGAGTTTTGAAAATATGATCTAATTCTATTCTAAATGATGAATTAATTAAAAGAATTTGAAATTATACTTTTAAAACCATATTTCATTCTTTAAATGAATTGAAATAAGATTGAAGATATAATACATTTCTAACTATAGTCATAAAATGTATTATATATTAATCATATTTAAATTCATGTGAAGAATAAACACATTTTAGTGTCTTTATAGAGTTTAAAATGAAATTAACTCTCAATATATCCTCACTATGGCCATTGATATATATCTTGAGTTAATTTTAAGTTAAACTCTGATAATGGAAGAAAATATATACAAAAATATGATGATTTAAAAAAAAAAGATCTAGTGTGGATCCAATGTTATTCCATAAAAGATGAACATCCAAAGTTTTGTTCGCACCTTGACTATGGCCATTTATGCAAATCGTCAACTTAGAATTTAATCACCTTTTATTAGAATGGTGCACATGTCATTCGTATTCCCATTCGTGAAATTTTTGAAATAAAAGGAAAATGATATGAAACAGATAATTCATGATATTTACATGCACATACATTCTAATCCAATACTGGAAATGTAAACTTCTCATTATCATCTAGTTATTACAAATTTTGAATTAAATGGAAATCAAGAATCCAAATATATATATATATATATATATATATATATATATATATATATATATATTTCATATATTCCTCTAAAATAGGGTTAGCCAAACACGAAGTATAAAGAGAATTTTAGAAGTTTCATTAAGACTAGAACGTAAATAATGATACGTAAATGTTGATGAGAAAATGGATATTACATATGTACGTGATGCATCGAACTAGTGAGAAAAGATATGTCATACTGCATATGATAGTGCTAAGTGAATGCAAAAAAAAAAAAAAACATATGCTGAAACTGCTATTAATATATGCTATGAAATGCTGAAATTGCTACTACATATGCTTGGTAAGACAATATTAAGAAAACATTATGGAACAATAAGACATTTTATGGTGAAAAATCAGCAATTAGAAAAGGCATTGGAAATCATTACTCAATAGTAAGCGAAGACTCATCAATACTCAGTTAAACTAGGTTGCAAGACTCATATATAAAACCCACAGGTAAAACAATAACTATAATACACTACTTGACACACTATGCTAACACAATGCTAACTATATATACACATGCACTGCCTAATACACTGCTAACGTAGACTAACCATATGATATATGGATCCAAATGAGTGATATATGCTAATCATTAGGCTAATTCACACGAACTATTAATGCACATGTAATACGACTCATCCGACTTTCGCTGCTAACACCCATCCATTATCTCACACACTTGACATAATAGACAAATGATACATGCTGCTAACTCATACAATTCTAATACACATGCTAACTCATACTGCTGACTTAGTAATATGGACTAACACACTATTTTGCTATTTAACACGCTATACTACTCATACATTATTAATTCTTCCAATTTTGACTCTTGTACTGTCAACTTAAATCTACTAATCACACATACCCTGATAAGATGCTCACATGCATTAACTATCAATATACTAACACTGCCTATACTAACTCGCAAATTAATTAGCTCTTTACACAGACTGACTAACACTCCAATCCAAACAAGCAATGTGTGTTAACTCACACCCCAATGCCAATTCTCCTAATGTTGTCACACTATTAGCACAGAGTCACTCATATAAACAAAGACTGACACATAAAATACTGCTAAACAAAATCTCAGTGCCACAATTCAAGTCTTGCTAGCTCTAGATGCTAATTCAAAGGACTTTCACACATACTTTTGGGTGTAAGCGGTGATTTGCAGTAGAATTTTACTGTAAAATTGTGACAAATTTATAATTTACAGTGAGATTTCACCATGAGCATCAAATGGAAATGGGTTTTAATCAAATGAAAAAGTTACACAATAAGCATCTGTAACTACAACATGGAGTTCAATTTAAAATGGTTTGAATGAAAAGACAATGCAACAACATATTATGAATGCTGAAAGCTAATATCAAATGCATATCAGTATACGAAGATTCCAGTTGATCAATAACATTCAGTTGGATTTTTTCTAAGATTCTCAAACAATATTCAGTCTGCAAAAAAAAAATAGAAACAGACTACAGTAATGAAATTCAAAGAGAGAGTATGATGAAATTTGGTTAACGGAACACACTGAACCCCAAAGGTGAAGCTTAGATGTAAAAAATACAGTAAAAGCTACTGCAATGCTCAACTAAGGTGTGATAATAACTGTAAAACTTACCTTATCGGAGGATGGATGGGCTACAAGGCCTGAATTTGCAATGGACATCACCAACTTCCAAATATGACTATGATCCTCTGTTCTTCCCCAAATACAAGCACACACATTCTAGCGAAAATAAAGATCCAACAACTTCTAAATCTGGCAAACTAAATCACGCAAGTGGCAACGGATTAATGCAATCCGCCCAGACCAAGTTATCAAATTGAATCTCCTTCTTCTGCTATTGAGAATGTTAGACGAGCAACGTATACAGTTCCCAGAGAAAAAGAAATGCATTTGCAGTAATATTAATAAAGACAAACTCCTGGTATGATTCAATATGATCTTGAGTAGCTTTAGTAGACCATTGACTATGTGATGGCGCTGAATGATTCTTGTGGTTCAACAAAAGTCTATCATATTTTGAATCAATCAATAGGTCAATTAATACATACTACATTCCTGCTCGATCCAACCTCAAAATAAAAAAATGGTCTGAATGGATTATGCAAAACAGGTAGTGACAACATGTGACAAGGGACCAACTTATCTTCATTCAGACTATAAATATCTTACGCAATATGCATTTTGGTAGATCAAATTCTCTGGAATCTCATTAAGAAATTGACTTATGAACTATGACAGCCAAGGACATGATTCCTCTTGGATTTGTCACATAATGGTGGTATATGTCACAAAAGATTTCAATGAAATAACATTAAGAGATATGCCCACGAGGGCTCTGCATAGGGGCTACCATGGTTTACCACCTTACATGGGGTGAGTATGGTCCGGAACCAGAAATGAAGGTCAAACCTTATTGAGAGGGCGAAGCAGGGTGTACTCCTGGTGGGCAGGGATCCAGAAATCCTCTGGTGCAAAATGAATCACTAACATATGAACTGGTTTTTGTCTCCGGTATTACTTTTAAATCAAAAGCCATAGGGGTTGCGAGCTACAGAGATAGGAGATGGGGGAGAGATGAGATACAGGATTTGTCAAAACTAATCCTAGAAAGAATTTTTTGTCAGAGCTTTGCCGCTCATTTTGCAAATAAGCTCGAAGTAAACGAAGCCATGACCCAACTTTACCGATTTTTTTATTTCCCAGAGATTTCTTGAACTTTCCAAAAGCATCATAACCCAATTTCTGAATCCCCTTAAGAGAAAATATGCTCGGCAAATGCAATTGTAAACAGACCAAGTTCTGCAAATTGGATGGGCTCAGAGAAGCCCCTTTACAGTCCATGGATTGAGAATCGCAAGGTGGAATTGGGGTTATATGAAGTTCTTCTTTCCCCACATGATGTCAACGACATATCCATGATGCTATCGTAAGTAGGAGGTGGTGAACCATTATAAATGCAGTGGGTAGTATGTTGTATGAGATACAGAAAACGCAAGAAGGCACGGAATTGCAAAAGCCCAACAATATCAAAACAGCAAAAGTAGATGAAATACAACTACAAAAGCTATGTGGGGTCGATGGAGGATTGTTGTAGTGGTAAGGTAGACTCGATAGAACGAGCAACAGGTAGTAAATGGAGAAATTATAGGAAATCAAAGACATTTTGAATCAAATGCAAAAGCAAACTTAATGCTGAAAAAATAATGAAACATGGTGTTGAATTAATATCCCAAAACAGAAATGAGAAAAGCTTATGAAATAAATGCACAATTCGAAAGAAAATGAGGGAATCACACTGAAATTACACTGATAATCATGTGTTAATTCGAAACAACCACGATGACTACAAGTTTTTTAAAGATATAACAACGAATCCGCAACAACAAGAAAGAAGATAAACATTGGATGTTATCAAAACGAGAAACCAATGGTAAACAAACCTTTAAACATGAAATCAAGAATCAAAATAAGAAAAGGGGATGGAAGTAAGAAATCAGAAATATGAACAAGAGATCACGAGAAAATAAAGAATAGTGAAAACAAGAAAAACTAAAACCAGAGGAAATTGCCAACATAAAGTAAAGAAAGAAATCAAAACAAAATCTGATATGAATTGAAATATGCAGATCAATCATAAGAACATCGTCCAAACTCGAATACAAATCCTTGAAATTCAACCATAAATTGTAAATAGCAAGGAAAAATGATGTGGGAATGCAAGCATTCCGCCATTGTGGCAATATGTGGATTGGCTCTGTTATATACAGGTCAATCTTTACGAATGATGCCCAACGTGAACAATAGAAGAAACTGAAAGAGCAAAGCAAAAAAGGGAAACAACATCAACAAAAGAAAGACAAAGGGAAATGAAAGAAAGAAAAACAGGGAAAAAAAATGAAAAATAGCAGAAAAATGTTGGAGTTCTAAGGCTACATTGATGTCGCACAGAGGTAGATCGACATTTCCATAGGCAATCCGACGCTTCAAAGGGGATAAAACCATAAAAAAAAAAGTGAAGGGGATAAGGGTACTTACTTGTGGTTGTAGAAACTTTAGAACGATTGACTCTCTTCAGTCATGTAGAAGAGAACCAAGGAAATAAGAAGAAGATGAAAAGGGGGGGGGGAGGGAGAAATGAAGAAGAAGATTGAGAAAGAGAAGGGGAAATGTTGAGGTGAAGAGGCGATCCCTGGACATGCAATTAATGTTTGCTTATGTAGAAAGGGGAAGAACAATCGAGAAAGGGTGTTGGTTAGGGATCGATGGACGAGGGGGGGAACCACCGATCGGAGGGTCGAGCCTCTTTGGGTAGGATCCAAAAGAAAGGGGTAAGATGTCGGATCAAGCCTCCTCTGCGGTCTCAACTCTGCAAAGGGGGAGGTCGTTAGACTATTTACAAGTCTGGTCCAAAATTTCATAAAAAAATTCTGAAAAAAATGGTTCTTCTCAAAGCTTTCCTAGAAAGAACCTTATACAAAAAACAAATTTTCGCAAAAAGGGGTTTCTAACTATCTCTTTGTATTTTCTTCTTTTCTATTTTGAATTTTTTTGTTCTTTTTTGTTATGTTATATATATATATATATTGTACTTTTGAAATAAAACTCTAAAACTGTGGGAAAATAAAAGATTTAAAAACTATTTTTTGTCTTTTTAAGAAATATTTAAAAAATAAGGGTTTTCTGAGAATTCGGGTTTGAAATTTAAAATTTTCTTTAGAAAACTGGTTTGGATCCGGGTTTTGAGGAAATATTTGAGTTTTTTTACCTCAAATCAAGAAATACGGAGCCGTGGATCCAACTGGATACCGAGTGGACTGCCTTGACCTTTCAGAATTTTTTTTTGTTTTTTTCTGTAATTTTAACTTGAAAATTGGATAATGAGGCTCAAATTGGGATTTTGGCACTAGATCCGCATCCGAAATTGAGTCAGAAATATAAAATGAATTTGATTACAGTAAATTCGAGAAATAAACTAAAATTTTGATTGAAATTGACTCAATTTACCAAGAAAATGTGTTTAGGGGCTAAAAGGGAATATTTATAAAATTTTGGAAAATTTTGGGTGTTCACAGATAGGTATTACTATATATAGTGATTATTGTGATATCAATTACTATGATAGTGTGTGTGCAACGATTATTATTTATAGCGATTACTATCTAGAGCAAGGTGTAGAGGTACAAATGAGACTAATTTATTATTGATATGAATATTATGCCTTTTTGTACTACAGAAAGGTTAGAAGAGAAGTAGAACACCAAGTGAAAAGCTCAAAGGACAGTGTCAGTGGCTTGTAGTTCTGACGTGATATGGATAATTGAGTGAATATCAGAAGGATCAATTACAAAATATGTACTTTGGCGGTCTTCTAGACCAACATTATTTTGAAACGTGCTGAAACACCATGACTCACCTGGTAATAAGTGGAATCATCAGACGAACACATTTCTGTTTGATTCTTTTGAGATCACCACGACCCTATAAGATGTGGCATGGATTACTGACCTTAAGTGCCATGGCAGTGTTGTCCTATTGCGGGATTCAAACTATAACTCAAGGGAAAAGTGCATGGCCCTCCTAGGAATGTCGATGAATGACTAGAGTCAATGTATTTCTAATGGAAGCAATTCCACATCGATGAAAGTTTCTTCTTTTTGTAATAAATGGGAAGGTTAGTCTGCTACATGTGCATCTTAAAGAGTTGACCAAGAGTTGTGCGGATTCCTTCTTTATTTTTCTGGTCTTACTTTATTTTTTTATTGTTCTGGTTCGAGAATAAGTTACTTGTGGCTGCAGTTCCTGGAAGACTTAGATGAAGTCAACAACTATTCATGGGGTGCTGCTATGCTCACATACTTATACAAACAACTTTACTGTGCGAGTAAGGATACGAAAACTGTCAGAGGGTTTTGGTCATTTGTTTAGGTATTTTTTTATTACATATTTAGTACTTGTAGACTAAGCTCGTTGAAGGTTGTAGTCTTACTAATATATTGTTTTTGTAGGTCTGGGCGTGGGAGCATATTGTTGCGTTGTGTCCTCAATGTGGCCCTGTGATTTGTGGTTTCTCAAAGATCAATTAATGAGCTAGAATAAATACCAAGGAGGATAATGCTAAGTTCATTTTAGACGGTCTGCAACTAAATAAGGTAAATGGTTAAATATTATTTATAATCGGTTCAGCATTTATCGTTCAGTAGTATAAATCGTTGAAATGTTTAGCATTCTTAAGTAATCATCGCTGCAAGAATTTGTCTTTGTTAGTAAAAATTGTTATCGCTTTAGCATATATCTTTTAGTACTGTAAATTGTAATAATCGTTTGCATTCTTAGTATGAGTCATAATATATTTAGCACTCATTATTTTAAATAAATTTAATATATAGCATTCATTAACATGAATAATCATCTATACCTAAACCATAATTTCCGATATACATGTTGTGTGGAGACCGTATGGAGATGGGGAGGACGAGGACCAAGAGCTTATTGCTGAGGGTGCGAGACTGTCTCACCGTGATATTTGACTGTTTAACAATTATGAAGCTGAGTTGCAGCATGGAAGTCGAGTTCTCTTACAATCTGGCTTGGGACAGTCTATTCCAAAGAAGCCTGTGGAAGGCAGAAGGAAGATGAATAGTGGTGGTGCCAGAAATGTGATTTGGCACAAACGCTACAAGCAGCAAATGGATAACTGGAATAAATGAGGTGTTTGTGCCATAGCGTACAATTATAAAGATTGAAAGTATGATCGCAACTATTTCTAAAAATATTGGGAACCCATGCTTCGAAATTTGAAGATTAAGAATATTGGGAACTCATGCTTCCCTCTTGTCCCTCGTCCTGTAGCATCCCAACATAAAAAATTTGTCCACTGTCTCCCTTCGACTACAACAACGATTACCTCAATAACAGTACATGATGAGGAGCAAACACAACTCACAAAAGAGAACGTAGTCTATGACACAAGGCTTGAGATATTAGAGAGGAAAAATAAGGACTTAAGGAAGGAGGTGAGCAAATTGGGGAGACAAATGCGCTCACTGATAGAAATGATGACAAATGTTTATAATAAGATCGAAGGAACCAAGAGACCACCAAGGATAGAGAGTTCACCATGAAAAAGAAAGAGACGATAAGTATGTCACAGTCCATATGAGTCATCAAGTGCCACTGAATAAACAATAGCGATTCTTTTTATCCTGATAATTATTTGTTATAATTCTACAATTCTTTATTGTAATTCTATAATTATTTTTAGTAACATGACATTCTTTAATTGTTTTTTTTAAATAATTGTAACACACAAGTGCCACTGAGCATATCCGATGATCAGAGTTGGATCTAGATATCTGATTCGGATCAGAAATGAAAGTTGAGTCTGGATTCTAGTGAATCCGGAAAATAAATAGAATTTTGATTAAAGATTGACCCAATTTATTCAGAGAATAGGCACAAAGGCAAAAAACGATTTTTTGTTCACTCCCCCATCTAAAAACCCATCACACCAATCGAGACATTGTTCATGCTACAAATCTTAAATGTAGGTAACTTAATAAATACAAATCGAAGTACAACCATAATACTTTAAGTCTTATAATTTAATAATATTTGTCCTATGGCGATTTGCTGTTACGAGCTTTGTCAATGTGAACAATATGTCCTATCGTGATTTACATAATGACTGGTTCATAATTGGCGAAAAAGAAAAAATAAACAAATCGACATGATGTTTAGACTGATACATCATATCGTGTTGACTAGTTTTGTAAAAGTTAGATGAAACGATACTATTTTATTTAATTAATGCGCATTGCAATTAATCTATGTCTATTTTTTTAAAGCGGGTGATACGTGAAACAACTTCTCCTTTATATATGAATGAAACGTCACACAAGTGCAGGCGAGTGTTGCTTAGCTTTGCTAAGTGATTAAGGAACAGACGAACCGACAATTCTTTTAGAACAACATATTCGTGAAATGAACATATAGCTTGTTTGTCATACAGGGGTAATCCATATCGAGGAAGGAGACGATGATAGCTGCACAACCAACAATGTTGTTGAAGAAGACAATGACAGCTAGACGACCAACGATGGTGACGAAGGAGACAACCACAGCTACACGACCAACGATGGTAATTCAGGCGTATATTTTATAAACATAGTGACTAGTTTATGCAACATTTGCCTCTTTTATGACATATATTCGATTTGTGTTGTGTACTATAGAAAGCAATTTCAATGTCGTTTACTGAATATTTTGCTCATGTTAGTGGAATATCCACAAAAAAAGGTGGGCGAAAACGCTGCAAAGATCTCCAACAGAACATAAATCGGCTGCAAGATGAATTTGCAGAAGGGAACACTATCCATAATTTTGTATATATAAAACCACTATGAGTTATATATTTACGTATGTCATGGGTATGTATGTTAACAAGTTCAGATTTATCGCAAATAGACCATATCTGATTTCGTTATGTATATTACAAGCAATGCAACAAGTAATACTAGATGGATCATCACCAAGTATATCGATACTCTTACTTGTTGATTTTCTTTTATAATTTACTTTTGTTGCTTTGTGTTTTAACCTTACTATTATCACTCTTTCGTTCAACAGACTTACGTCCGTCGAAAGCCACACACCATTGGATTTCAAGATTCACTACCATGCTGGGGTACGATGATCACTGCGGAGGCTTTTGGTCAAGTGAAAATGTAAGTGAAGAAACCTTTTGTCCAAGGTCTAGGCCTAACATTCGTTACATGATTTGTCTATCGATTTCTAATATATTGAATTGATTCGTAAATATTAATTCCTATACTCTGGCAAACTGTTGAGCATTGGTGTCTTATATGTGATGGATTTACGAGAAAAACAACTATGGTGCTACAACTCATTGGACTTTCCCACTAGTGTACAACGTGACGTTATGCACTTGGTAAGTTTATGTGTATAAGTGTATCGTATCTTTTATGGTGGCCCAAATTTTACTATATTCTACATTAACTACATGAGAGATTCCTAAAAGACATTTTGGGTGTTGACATTGGCGAGTGGAGCTTGCTTTGTGTAGACCATGCTCCTTTATAAAGTAATGGCGTCGATTATGGCATATTCGTAATGAAGTATATTAAAGCAATATACAATGAACGATAACCTAATTTCGACATTGTATGTTATTTATTATCCTCTGTTATTGGAGACTCAATTTATATATTGGTGCCACATTACATTTTTGTTGCACGATGATAAACTGCGATTCTGCACCGAACTATGCCAAAAATACTAAGTTTCTAAATACAGAAGAGAAAAAGAATCAACCGTTAAGAGTACTTACAAGGCAATGAACGACGCGACCCCCTCAGGATTTTGTAGACTGTGTATACCAAATTTTGTATACAAAATTTATAAGACTGTATACAAATTATGTAAATCATTCTCGGTTGAAATAAATTTTCAATTTTACTAAACACGCGAATAGTTGAACTATTATTTGTCACCTCTATCGCAAATGGGATTAGTGATGTATGTTGTGAAAAAAGGCTTGTAGTGTTAAGGCTTGTAATGTTCACCCTTGGTAAATGAAAATCCTATAAGCGATTAGAGATATGTACTATTCAAAAATCATTGTACTGCTCACCCTACGTAAATGAAAAACGCAAAAGGATTACTGTTGTGTACATGGAACAAAGGCTTATAATGTTCGCCCTTCGTAAATGAAAATCCTATAAGTGATTAGAGATGTGTACTGTTCAGAAATTATTGTAATACTCACCCTCTGTAAATGAAAATCACAAAAGGGATCACTATTTTGTACAATGAACAATGACTTGTAATGATCATCCTTCGTAAATGAAAAACCTATAAACGATTAGAGATGTGTACCGTTCAGAAATTGCTGTAACGCACTCCCTCCGTAAATAAAAACCGTGAAAGGGATTAGCGTTGTTTGCGGTGAACAAAGGCGTGTAATGTTCGCCCTTCGTAAATAAAAATCCAATAAGCGATTAGAGATATATATTGTTCAGAAATCGTTGTGATGCTCACCCTACGTAAATGAAAATCGTAAAAGCGATTAGCAATCTATGCAATATACAAAGACTTGTAATGTTCGCCCTTCATAAATAAAAATCCTATAAGCGATTAGCGATGTGTACTCTTTAGAAATCATTGTAACGCTCACCCTCCATAAATGAAAATCACAAAAGGGATTAGCGATGTATGTAGTGAAAAAATGCTTATAATGTTCGCCCTTCGTAATAAAAAATCCAATAAGCGATTAGAGATGTGTACAGTTCAGAAATCACTGTGATGCTAACCCTACGTGAATGAAAATCTTAAAAGGGATTAGCGATGTATGCGGTGTACAAAGGTGTTAGCGTTTAGGGTTTAGGGTTTAGAGTTTAGAGTTTAGGGTTTAGGGTTTAGGGTTTAGGGTTTAGAGTTTAGAGTTTAGGGTTTAGGGTTTAGGGTTTAGGGTTTAGGGTTTAGGGTTTAGAGTTTAAAGTTTAGGGTTTAGGGTTTTGGGTTTTGGGTTATGGGTTTAGATAGTATGGATTTAGGGTTTAGGTAGTAGGGTTTAAATAGTAGGGTTTAGGGTATAGGATTTATCTTTTTGGGTTTGAGGTTAAGATAATATGGATTTAGGGTTTAGGTAGTAGGGTTTAGCATGGATTTATGGTTTAGTGTTTAGGGTTTAGATAGTAGGGTTTAGGATTTAGGGTTTTGGGTTTAGATAGTAGACGATCATGACAGTGCACTTGACAAAGGTGCACGCACCTCAAGTCTACATGATAGTACACTTGACTTTGTTCTTGTAGAGGGAATGCAATTTAATAATAAGGAACCTGCATACAAAATTTACAATGATTATGCCTTAAAACTTGGCTTCAGTGTTAGAAGGCACTCTTGGGCAAAAAATGCACAGGGCGTCATGGTGAGAAAGCTATATGTTTGTTTTGTTTGTTAATATCGAGTTGCAAGCTATTATTCTTAATTTTTGTATCAATTTATAATATATTTTGCCATATGTACAACGATTTGTAGGATTTTATGTGTTTTGTAGAGTCGATTTGTAAGCTATTATGCTGAACTTCCATATCGATTTGTAATATATTATGCGATATGTATATCGATTTGTAAGATATTATATGTTTTATAGTATCGATTTCGTTCTCAAAGAAAGAGTTTTTAGATGTAGCCATTTTCTTGAATCGTGAACAACTAAAATAGAATTGTGAATATTTTTCTGGATCGCCATCCATGAAATTGGCTTAATACAAAAGGCTATGGAACACAGGAATACATGTGAATTTTATTTAATAATGTATTATTCACATGTATAAATCATTGTCTTATCTAGCCTACAGAGCTACAATTTTATTACTGTAGGTAAATCGCTGTTGCTTAGTTCTTATACAATTAGTAAAAATCGTGTCTCATTTGACCTTCACATATTTAAATTGCTATACATAAACTGTAGTTGAATCGTAGCTTAAAAACCATACTTCTTAGTAGGAAAAATATATGCCTAATCTTCGATATACTTCATGACAAATATTCTACAGCCGGTATTGTCATTTACTCAGTATATGCAACATATCACAAATTCGGGTTATAGTAACATTCTACTAATTTGTCAGATAGTGTTTTGTTTGTTAATATCTATTTGTAAGCTATTATGCTGAATTTGCGTATCGATTTGTAATATATTTTGCCATATGTAGATCGATTTGTAAGATTTTATGTGTTTTGTAGAGTCGATTTGTAAGCTATTATCTGAATTTATGTATCGATTTGTAATATATTATGCAATATGTATATCGATTTGTAAGATATTTTGAGTTTTCTAGTATCAATTTTGTTTACAAAGACAAACAAAGATATATCATTGTCACAATAGTTGCTTAAATCGATTTGTACTTTACTATGTCTAAACATCGTGTGAATTTGGGTACACATCCGTAAAACCCTACAAAATATAAAACCCTACCTGACCCGTTGTCTATGTGTGAAACCCTAGTCTATTTAACCTTTCTTCATCTTTTCTGCGGTAGTGCAACTTCTTCTTCTTCTTCTTCTTTTTCTCCTCCGCCTTCATTTTCTTCTTCTTTTCCTTCTTCGACATTTCTGTCAAACACATATCTATGTTTTAGAGACTCCCATTTTTACAAAAGAGATCACCAAAACATCCATATCATTTATCATCGAGTTCATTTTCTACTGCAAAACAATTGTATGTGTGGCTGAGGATACATCCTCTCCAAGAAAATTAGATCATTAATAATGGCAGCCTATTGTACCATTTTTGTCGGACTGAGACTGATTCTTAGAGGCTCTAGCATTGGTGCACTCTTGACAATATGCGTCATCAACTTCAGCTCAGGCACTATCCCCTTGAAGGAGCCGATGAGCTACATCATAAATCGCTTTTAGGTATTTGTCTTCGATATACTTTATGACAAATACGTAAAAGTTATTTATGATGTAGCCCATCGGTTCTTCAAGGGGACAATGCATGAACTGGAGTTTGTGAAGCATATTCTCAAGGTGCACCATTGCTAGAGTCTCTATGAGTCTCAGTCCGAGGAAAATGGTGAAGTGGGCTGCCATTACTAATGAGCTCATTTTCTTGGAAAGGAT
Organism: Nuphar pumila; assembly: GCF_984573655.1. Classification (NCBI taxonomy): domain Eukaryota; kingdom Viridiplantae; phylum Streptophyta; class Magnoliopsida; order Nymphaeales; family Nymphaeaceae; genus Nuphar; species Nuphar pumila. The sequence continues at coordinate 22,655,532 of NC_143252.1, read as the reverse complement.
GTATCCGCAGTTGCACACACAATCGCTTTGCAGAAAAAAATGAACTCGACGATAAACGATATGGATGTTTTGGTGATATCTTCTGTAAAAATGGGAGTCTCTAAAAAATAGATATGTGTTTGACATAAATGTTCTCCCATAAACAACTTTTCACATTCTTGCATCTGGATTGCACTAGAAGCACATCATTATTTTGGACGTGGGTTTCATATTGGTGATGATATATGTTTTCTTTCTTTATGATGGTCATGAATGTGGTTATAAATCATGCAGATTTGTAGTTACGAAGTTACGGCGAGAACGATATGTCTTTGTGAACGAAATCGATTTGTATTTAAAAAGTTAACTCGATTTGTATCATTGAAGTAAAACCCAAAATCCTTAAACCTAAACCCTGAACCCTAATCGCCCGTAAAAGCGATTAAGAAATATCGTTGACATAAACATTGCCCGTAAAGGCAAATCGCGATGGCAAGTTGCTTTCATACGTCATTGTGTAAATCGCGATGGTATGTGTCATTGTAAACACCCCAAATATTTCTCATCCATGCTTAGACAACCCTCCTCGTGCGGTGCCAACCCTGTTAGGTTAGTATAGGAGTCAAACCCCGAGTCTGTTTCAGAAAATCTTCACTTTACCCATTTTTACTAGGAAAATTACCATTTTACCCTTAGGTCATCCCGGACCCCAGTCAGTCGAAGTCAACCAAACTCATGGTTCAGTTTAAAACAGTTAGAATATCAGTCATCTCAAGCTCACTCGAGCTCACAGTGAGAAGGCCATTTTCATTTATGACCATTCCTGCCAAAATGGGATCATTTCTTCAGAAATGAGCTCATTTCTCACTCAAATCCAAGTCAGTCATTCACAGTCAGTTACATTCCCTAGAGCCTAGCTTGAGCTCACCAGGAGTTCAAGTGCTCTAGTTTCAGTTCAAAACTATTTCCAAGTGTCTAGGAGCCCATTTTAGTCCATTTCAGCTATTTTAGCTGCAATTGAGCTGAGTTCAGTCAATTGAGCTAGTGTTCAAGCTTCGATTTTAGTTCATGTCAGTATTACTGACCTTTGTTCTAGCTCAAGCCCAGCTCAGATTCGTAATTCACTTCACTCCAGTGACCATTATGCACCATTTCTCGAAAAATGACAGCTTTTCTTGAAAATTTAGTCGAAAAGGTCAGTTGAGTTAGTGTCTTGTCAGTTCATTTGAGTTCTGAAACTCTAAAACCCAGCTCAATCTAGCTCATTTCAGTTTAATCCAGCTCAAACCCAAATTTTCTGTGTGACTTCTTTGCAGTAGAGCTCGAAAACCATTTCTCAAACCATTTTACAAATTTTGTCAATTTTAACACTTTTTTTAAGTGGTATAATTGCCAAACGGGGTTTAAAATCCAAATATTTTCATTTAGGGTTAGCATTTCGCATAGCATTTCATGTCATTTCTCACCATTTCATATCATTTCTCAGCATTTCATAACATTTCATTTCATTTCCGAAGTCCATAACTCTAGTTTTATAAATTTCAATCCAGATTATGTTTTAAAAGTTTTCAGAAATAAATTTCAAACCCTGGGTTTCCAAATTTAACATTTTTACCCCTAGGAGTCTAAAAATGGAAATATTTTCGCGAGAAAAACAATTTGGCTTTATTTCAAATTCTACACTGGATTTTCTCCACAACGGGGTATTGAACTTCAAAATCCGAGTTCGTTTAAAAAACTGCAAAAAATAGCTCATTTCGTCCAAAAAAATTCTAAAAAGACCATTCTACCCCTATGATTATCAAAATGAATTTTAAATTTGGAAAGAGAGCCCGCTTTGAGATGGCTCCTTCATTTCTATTTTAAACAAAAAGTTTTATCTTTTCCTTTTCTTTCATTTTTTTTTAAATTTGTTTGTTATTTTTTTTTTCTTTGAGAGGAGGTGGGACCCACAAGGTGGTCACCCAAACCTCCAGCCCCCTCTCCCTTTCTTTCTTCCATTTTTCTTTTTCCCTTTCTTCTTCCTTTCTTTACTTTTCTTTTTCTTCTTTCTTTCCTTTATTTTCTACCCTTTATTTCCTTTTCCTTTTCTTTTTCTTCCCTTTCTTTCCTTCTTTCCTTCCTTTCCCTCTTGCCCAGCCATTCACTTAAAGGGTTCTCTACCTCTTTCATTGCCTCATTAAACCCTAGGTATAGGCCAATGGAAACCTAAGTTAAAAACCCAAAAAGAAAAAGAAGAGAAAAAGGGCTATACAGCTGCCCCCTTTTCATCTCTCTCTCTCTCTCTCTCTCTCTCTCTCTCTCTCTCTCTCTCTCTCTCTCACCTGTAGCAAGCCTTACCTTCCTCCTTAGCAGTGGTTTCAACCACCTCCTTGCATCCATCTCCACCTTCATCAAGAGTCCAGCCGGCAGCGCCTTGCTTCATCATCAACACCTTGAAGCACCTACTCCAAGGGCTCTTCCGACATATCCACGTCGAGATCGGGTAACCTCAGCTACCACAGACACTTCCATCTTACAGCCACCTCAAGCAAGTGCAGTACCTCTAGCCAACCCGAGCTAATCCAAGGTAAGGCTCCCATTTATTTAATATTTGTTTGTTTTTAAGATATTTCAATGAAAGCGCTATTCAGATGAGATGATCTATTCGATCTGTGGATGGAATAATTCGTCCCGATAGCCAACATGAATTTCGAGCATACTACCAATGGTTTTTATTTTTAATTTTGTATTTCATATGGTTTCATGATTAAAAGTATGCATTTAGATTAGTTTTATTATTCATCTCATTAATTTTACATAGCTTTATCAATATTCCATAGATTTTGTTTTTTTATGCAGGATCTAGTCATTATTTCATGCAAATGTTCTTATTCTAAAATTCTATAAAATTGAGTTGTGATTCTCTTTGTTTGTCTATGATGTCCTGCCGAAATATTGGTTCAATTCGGGTTTTGGAACCCTTTTAAACCGATCAGATCCCAAACTGGGATTTCCCATTTTCAGAACTTCTAGTTTCCGTTTAAGCATAAAAGAACCCATGAAATCACCCATATGGGAGATCCGGATTTTCCTCTAAAAATCACAGTGGATTCAAGATGGAATCTACAAAATATCAAAAATTTTTGAGACTTTTATCAGTAGATTTATTTTATGTCAAAAATCGATTTTCCCAAACCTTCAGAAAATCTCGATTTTCCTTTGTCAGAGTATAGACAGACCCTAATGCGCTGAGTCCGCTTAATCCGTATCATGTCTGTGAAACTTTCAACGCAAAAATTGTTCCTAACATATTTTTCTGTCATTTTCCAAAATTTGGGAATTTTTGGAATTGTCTCATTATTTTTACCGAAATTTTCTTTTCTGTCTGACAGATTCAAATATCCATAAATTCCAGAGAGTTAGGTCTCTAATAACAATGTGCCCTTTTCAAAAAAGTAACTCGAATCCCAATGATGTGAAAAGATCAAATTTTCATATTTGTGTCAGGGACGTTTTCCCACAATTTAAGCTTTTTTCTCATATGTCTGTTATTTTCCCCACATTTTCTCCTGAAACCTGACTGTTTGCCCTAAATCCTAGAGTCGTCGGATTCCGATTTGACTTGCTGGAGCTGTACAGCTCCGACCATAGGTCAAAACTAGAAAGTGTAAAAGAAAAAAATCCTTACCTTACTTTCCTCTGTCACTCCATAAAATTTGGGAAATTTTTATGAAAGTTTAATATCCGAAATTTCCTTTAGAATAAGCATTTTAGGAAAATTTTTGATTTTCTTAGGATTTTAGGTATTTTCCTTATTAAGAAAATACAACAAAATTATTATTTCGAGCTCCATTCTATTTATAGGGTTAGTTTAGGTATCCATGCCTCATTTGACTCAATTCTACGTTCATTTGCTTTATATGTTAGTTTGTCTTGAAATTCAGAAGCGAAAATCACGGGAAAATAAAGTTAAATTTGATATTTTATAATATTTTCGCCATTTTAAGGTTTTTATCATGTACATAAGCATGTAGAATCATAATAGGGTTAATTTCAATATCATTTGCATTTCGTATTTTCTATTTTTATAAAATTTATTTCAGAAAACCATGGTTTCAAGGCCATAGTCTTGTTATTAGGGGTATTTTGGTTATTTTGACCTAAATTTTGATATTTCAATCTTTAATTATTAAAATTTTCATACATAGCATCATATTTCATGATATTGTGTTTGATTTATTTTATTTGATTTTCAAATTTTAAAAAATTACAAAATTTCTTTCAGAAAACCCTGGTTTCAAGGTCATCAGGGGCATTTCGGTCATTTTGACCCTAATTTCGAATTTCTAAGTTTATTTTCCAATTTTTTCATTATTTCTCATGTTTATATCAAAGTGGGTATGAATTTGGGTTTATGTCTGAATAATATCCGATAATTTCCTATATTTTTGGATAAATTCTGAAAAATCTACATTTCTGTGCTAACATGTTTTCTAGTTTTGTAGGAGTATTCAAGAAAAAGATTTTATTTTCTTATTTCATTTCAATTCAATGCAACATCAAATGTAATAATTTAGAATAAGAGTTACTTTTCTGCTTAGAACGAGACTGTATTGCATATAGTTTAATTTCACAAATTTTCAATATTTGATATATCATTCATTCACATTTTTTCAAATTCACTATGGTTGACACGAATGGCATGTGCACAAACTCTTATGGAGTTTATAAACTTGGTGGAATTTGTATTTTTGGCCATAGTCAGAATACGAATGAAACATAAATTTATGATCTTCGTATTAGCCACATTCAAGCTACACTCTTAGGCTAACTTCAAGAATGCACTGCATTTCTCAAAACTCAAAAAGTTTTTCCCAATTCCTCAATGAAATTCTCTTTCAAATTCATTCATTCATTCAATTTTCATCATTTTCAAAATTATTTATTTTTTCCATTTCAGAAAAGTTAGTTTTCTCAAAAAATTTCAAGCCTTTCTCAAGATTTGATTTTCTCATAATCCTAAATTTTCACATGAGACTTCAAAGTATTTTCCAAGTTCAAATCAAGACTTTCCAATGTTTTAAAATTCTCAAATTTCAAAATCCCAAGTTTTCAGAAATCGATTTTCTGAAAGATCTAATTTTCCTGAGAATCCATTTTCCATTTCAAAAAAATCGTTTTCCAATGAACTTCCTCATTTTCTCATAATTCTTAAATCCATTTTAGAAATCCATTTCCTCAGAAAAGCTATCCAAATCTCAAAATCAATTTTCCCAAAGTCCAAGTTTTCCTGAGAATTCATTTTCTAATTCAATTTTCGATTTCCAATGAAATTCAATGATTTTCACAAGAATTCAATTTTCAAGAACTTTTCCAGTCATTTTCCAAATGCATTTTAATTTTATAAGCAAACATCATATTTTCTCAAACTTGCATTTGTTTAAAATTCCATAGCACATGCGTGATTCTCTGTATATTGTAGGAAAATAGAACATAATTTAGACAATTTAACTTATTCAAAGCGCATAATTGATCCTTGGTTCAATTACCCTTGGTAAACGCGCAAGGAACGATTGAACCTCGTACCGACAGGCGGATCCCATTCCATGGAATTTTCCCGCAAATTTTCATTACGGAGGCGAGTAATTTCAGAAACCATTTTCAAAACATTGGTTGAGTTTGACTCACGAAATTCGTTTCTCTCGCAAGAGAGGGAAAAAATTTTGCGATAATAACAGTCATTCACTTAGACAAAGTTCATTGTCTAAAAGATAGGCGTCATTGTGTAAAACACGATGGTGTAACGATTTACACAATGACGTCTATATGGGCCACATCTGGATAAAAATTGCACTGTGCATGAGTACAAATCGTTGTAAAAGTGCATGGTCAATGCTTGTGCAAATCATTTCAGACGTTTATCAATCATTGTGTAGATCGCGATAGGAACACAACTCGTAAAAGCAAATCAGTGGCATTTTCAATCTACACAACGTTAAACACTTGTTTGATTTTTATTTACGAACACCTATCGTTACAACGATTTGTTTAGTGGCATTTGTGTGCTACACTTATACATAAATCGATATTAACAAAAAAAACATATCTCACAAATTGACACTAGAAAACACATATAATCTTATAAATCGATACACGACAATTCAGTATAATATATTATAAATCGGTATACGACAATTCAACATTATGTCTTATAAATCGATGTACGACAATTTAGCATAATATATTATAAATCATATTAACAACTAAAACAATATCTCACAATTCTACACTATAAAACACATAATGTCTTACAAATCGATATACGACAATTCAACATAGTATATTACAGATCGATATTAAAAAACAAAACAATATCTCACAAATCGACAATAGAAAACACATAATATCTTACAAATCGATATACGATAATTCAGCACAATATATTACAAATCGATATTAACAACCAAAATAATATCTCAAAACACATGTACCGTATTATATCATTTTTTAAGATGTGTCGATTTGCAAGATATTTGTATTCTGATTTTGAAACGTGTGCCTACGAAATTTTCATTGTTACGATTTGTGTACTATAGGTGGCCATTTGCGTATTCAAAACACTTGTGCCAGGTGCGTAATTTTGGTTTATAATTGAGGTTTAGGGTTTTATGGTTTAGGGCTTAGGGTTAGGGTTTTAGGGTTAGGGTTTAGGTTTATGGTTTAGGGATTAGAGTTTAAAGTTAGGGTTAGGGTTTAGGTTTAGGGTTTAAGGATTAGGGTTTAGTAATATATTAAGGGTTTAGGGTTTTGCGTTAGGGTTTAGTAAAATATTAAGGGTTTAGCATTAGGGTTTATTGTTTGGGTTTAGGGTTAGGGTTTAGGGTTTAGGTTTAAGGTTTAAGGTTTAGGATTTAAGTTTTAGGGTTTAGATTTAGGGTATAGGGTATAGGGTATAGGGTTTAGGGTTTTATGTTGTAGGGTTTTATGTGTAACAAATGTGTTTAAAAAAGCCAATGCGATATAGCCATTACAGACAGAAAATAAAACATTTCGGCTTTTCTCCCCAGCGAGTTCAAAAATTTAAATTAATGTGCTACAAATAAACTTCTCCCCTGCTAGACAAAGAATTCATATTATTCCATAAAGTGAAACATTGTTAAACATGAGTACATGGTTTACTTCAGTGTGGCATGCAAAGATTCCGCTCTTTGTGTGCTTATCATACCTGCACAAAAGTATTATCTTCCGTATGCCAATGCCCAATTCTCTTTTGCTGAATATAAATTTTGTACCCACAAGCAGTCTTCAAGGTCGTATATCTGAATCATTTACTCCCAATCAGACATAAAAATGATATCGTCTACTCTCTAAAGTACACACCTAGTAAACTTCTTTACAAACCTTGGTTTTTTATTAAATATGTGTCCTATGTTCGTTGCTTCATTTTGAAAGTTATGCCACAAATATAGGCGATGATGTACATTTGGCCACACATGAGACACTCCAGTCGCAATTGTGTGATCATCATCTATAAGTACATCTTCAGGTTGTGTCTCATTCATTGCCTGTGTAAATACTCGAAACAACCACTCAAAAGTTTCCTCGGTCTGGTTGTACAAAAAAGCGTCGCGTAATATACTACTCTGTGAGTGACAATTCACTCCTACGAACTGCGCAAATAACCATTGTTCAATATTAATCTTCATTGTCGTATAAAAAACAGTCACATCATTGAAGCATTCATAATCTACTCTTGAGTTTAAATCAGCCAAAAACATGTTCACAACATATCCATCTTCATCCAATTGCATTGCACTAAAGAAACCAGGGTTAATCCTTGATTTCTTTTGTAAGTAATCAACAAAAAAACATATTTCTCCATTGTTCATGTTATTTGTCCTCTTCCTTCTCAAGTGTTTCTTAGATCTATAGGTGTGAATGACACATTCTTGCGACCATCATCTATGTGCGTGAATAAATTATATGTCTTCCTTGGTGCAATGTCTGCAGTATCAGCTATTTCAACAATTGCAACATGCGCTTCAATTACTTTACTATGTTACCTTAACATAAGACTCATATGTAAAGCTGCTAATTCATGGTTATGATCACTGATTAATGTATGAACTACATATTTTCCATTTAAAAGTCTTCTTAACACCATTCTCGCTGGACATTCACATCTTGATTCTGGCATGCTCTTTGTTAGATTCTCACTTAACTTCTTCCAGCCTTCCTTAGAACAAACATATGTCTTTCTCACCACCACGCCCTGTGCCTTTTTTGACCAAAAATACCTTCTAACAATGGAGCCAAAATTTAAGGCATAATCATTATAAAATTTATATGTAATATCCTCATTATTAAACTGCATTCCTTTTACGAGAACAAAGTCAGGTGTACCATCGTGTACATTACTGATGCTTGCACCTTTATCAAGTGTACTGTCACAATCGTCTACCTCATTAACAAATTACATTTCTTTTGCTGGAACATTCAAGTCAAGAGTGAATCCAATGCATGCATCCTTGTTAGCATGTGCATCATTAGTGCACATGTTCACTTCTTCAGGTGTGCCATTAGTACAAATGTTCACTTCTTCATATCTTTCAAATGATTGAGATAAATCGTCTTCATTACAACCAGATGATAAGCTCACCACTGTTATAAGCAAGATATCAATTTGAGTTAACAAGCACATACGTTTACTACGATTTATTCAAGATGCATATAACAACGGATACCGATAAGGTTAAGCAAGTCAAAGAAACGATTGAATGAATCACAATATAAAAGCAACAATGATTTTTTATTTGCTTATACTATGCATTGAGTTGTTAATTATGATGCCAATAAAAGAAATGATTTGTCGTATATGTGTGGTAACGATAGCGATTTAATTATATCTACGATGCTGTGAAGCAATTTCAATAGAAATCGCTAAATGAGCAGCGATTTGAATATGAAAAACAACACCGCAAACGTGTAACAATATATTTATGCACGCACACATTTTAAAAGTCTTTCTATAAATATCTTACAAATTGATACTAGAAAACACATAATATCTTACAAATCGATATACATATCGCATAATATATTACAAATCGATATGGCAATTCAGCATAATAGCTTACAAATCGATACTACAAAACAATAATATCTTACAAATCGATATACATATCACAAAATATATTACAGATTGACATAAAAATCCAGCATAATAACTTACAAATCAATATTAACAAACAAAACAATATCTCCCAAATCGGTAGTATGTTACTACAACCGCGATTTGTGATACATTGCACATACTGAGTGAATGGAGGATACCGGATGGGGTAGAGGCCCTTACTCGCATTTGTAAACAAACAATCTTGTCAACAGGTCCCAGCATCTTACAAATATCATTAAGTTTCTAACCGTCGAAAGGATAAGATCTACCTGCAATAACAAAACAATGCTTTAATGGCACTCACAACGACATACGTTTTGCAACAATAGCATGATGACATGGAAAGGTACTCACGATGCCTTAATGACACTTGTTGGAATGTTTGTGCGTCATTGCTTTCTTCCATAATGCCTAACGACAATGAAATAGAAAAGAAGACTGTAAAAAGAGATGGTCGGCAAATGCCCTATGACGCCACCAACGATCGAACCAATCGATCGCGAACCCAATAATGTTTTGTAACACAATGCATGAACGTGAATGTGGCAATGTGTTGTAATACAAGCTAAAAACCAAGGCGGGAACCTCGACTCGAGACGACGACAAAGGCTATTACTCTGGTGGCAAAGTTTGCATCTTCAAAGGAAGCTCCTGTTACAGCAGATTGTGCAAAAGTTTACTGCTTAGGGCGAAAACGGAATGTCTGGACTTTGAAGAGTTAACATCATCCTCAATTTTCTGAATGAATATTTTTGTCCTTTTGTCAAACCGTCATTTTATTTATTTTTTAATGAAGGACATTTTTGTTATTTTCTTCAACCGTCGTTTCATGACAAGAATAACAGAAAAATGTACTTATGTCTTTGCAACTACACCGAACTCCGATGCTAAGTGATGCCAACACACACATGAATACGAGCCCCATGTGCTTATATACATGGTGCTCATTGTGACCCCGAACACACACTGTTGCTAATGGCCGTCTTTGGGGGAGAACACACTCCACCTCTCCTGGAGTCCCATCCAGGTAAGGGACTGTGCACAACTTATCCTAGTTCTATAAATACCTATGTAGAGTTCCTTATTTTCTGAATGAGACTTTTGAGAGTTTTCGTATAAGTTTAATTCAAGGTCCTGGGTTACTTTTGATTGAAGGCTCTCCTTCCTCACGCGTGCACCCTCCACATCCACTTGTCGGCCAGTTGGAGACATACCTCCTTAGAGCTGACATCCATCCTCTACCATGCCTTCATCTGCCAGCCAAAGATCTCTTTCTCCCTCTCTCATACCCTGCGTTGTTCGTGGATGTGTCCTTGCCTAGGACACGTCCCACCTCTCACGGTTTACGTGACCATGTCACCTGCCTTATGACATGGCTATGCTGTGCAGTGTGTCCCCCTTCACACTGACCCGGCTGCAACATTTCCTATAACGCAGGACAAGCCCCACGGCCTGCCCTCCTTTATTGCTGCTGCCTCCGCAGTAGGCCGCATTTTTGTTGCTTTGCTTGCACGTTTGCAGCGTGTTCGTTCACCAGCAGACTTGCCCGTGCCCTGATTTACGTGCCTGGACCTGTATGATTGAATCCCTTTGGAGTTCGGGTCGGGACATGGTAATAGTGGTGGTGATGGTGGTGAAGTGGCAGTGGTAAGGGTGATAGTGATGGCAGAAAACTGGTAGTGGTGATGACAGTAGTAATGATGATTGGGTAATGGAGGTAAAATGAAAGAGAATAAGTATTTATAAAAGAGTAAGTAGGTCTTCTCTTGTTTCAGTAAGAAAAGGGATAAAATTTATATTAAAAAACAAAAATAAATGATTTAAACACCGCGACTTGTTATTTAAAATAAATATAAGTGGCAAAGAGCAGTTCATAAAGTGATCCTAACAGGGGCAAATTAAAAATATATTAATAATTTTATTTGACTAAGTAAAATTTTATTGCAAAAGCGAAAAACCTGAGCATTTACACATCGCAATTGAAAAGTCGGACAATCATATCCAAGCAGGTCAGTCACCAGTTTTTTTTTTTTTTTTAAGGCAAGATGGGTTAGGCAGACCCCACCAGTTACACAACATACCATTGGGTTTTGAGCTTGCAACGTCACAACAGACGGTGACGTGCACTAACAGCTCCTACCAAACAAACGCTTGTAATCCTCGTATAATTGTATTACCAGCGCCCATACCGCAGTAATCTTGTCTCAGTCGTCCATCTTTTGTAATCCTCAACACCTTCTGCTGCTGCTGCTTCTCTCTCTCTCTCTCTCACTCTCTGCTGCTGCTTCTTTCTCTCCGTTCTATGGCTTTCTTTCTGAGCATAACGCCTTCAATAATAGTACCAAAAATGCCTTCCGAGGCTCGTCTGCGCGTCTCACCACCCAATACTCGCTTCATTAGTAAGACCCCCCCTTTCTCGCTCTCTCGCTGTGGCACACAAACAATCTCTAATGGCCTATAATGACTTAACCAGGGAGACATTTCGCCATCAGGGCAGCTGAAACGGATACTAATGAAGGTTGGTTTTACTTATTTTATCGAATAGCAAATCTCGTCCTTTTATCCTTCTTCATTGCTGCATAAGACTGTTAATCCTTCCGAAATGTTCGCCATTTCGCTGCAGCTTCTAAAGCCCCGGATGCTGGGCCCGTCGCCGCCGGGAAGGGTTCCAACATAAATCAACTCCTTGGCATAAAGGACGCTGCCCGAGAGACGGTATGCTTCTTCTCCCCCCTCTGGCTGATTTCCTTGCACTGTCATGCGCAACTTCAGGTTAACCGTCTTTTCCTACTGGGGGCTGTGTTTCTGTGAAAAATTGGCATAATCAATTGGCTTTGCCTTCTTGTGTCTGTTATCCTCTTTTGATAACCTCCCTTCGACGATGAATGCAGTAGTGGAGTAGACTGAGAAAGTGAAAAATATAAAAGGGAAATGCATAGATTGTTTGTTCCAAGGCAGTGGAGAAGTTTAAATCTACCGTTACAGTGAGCAATGTAGTCCCTAGTATCTGATGCTGTCTTCCTATTGCATCAATATTGGCCTACCTTCTTGAAGGATTTTCCCTTTCCCTTGTTTTCCCATATTTTCAAGTTTAAAAAGAAAATTCCACTCGACGGGAAAAACTAAGAAAATGCAAGTCGGAAAATCGTTCCAAACAATAGAAAAATTTTCCTTTCAAAATTTGTCTATTTTGCTCCGATTTTGACAATAGTTCACATTTTTATAGGTAATATTCAAGTCCATTGGCCTTGTATATTTTTTGATGCTTCAAAAAGCCATTTGTTTGATATTGTAAACCGTTTGCAGCTTCCTATGTACTATCAACTATTTCCAACTACTGAAAGAATTGGCACGTGTTTCTTCATTGCAGTCTTTTTCCATCTCTTTAAAACTTAATCATTTAGAAAATGTTGGTTCATTGTCATATTGCATAATAAGCAAAGCTTCGCCATTGACAATAAAAGTCTTTTGATGATTCATTATTCATTAGGATGTCCTTGACAGCTAGATCTTTCAAGCGAAACAATGGTTTTCCTGGCTGAAGAGTGTACTTTTCTTCTGGTGGGTCCTTTTCTCTTAGAAGCAGATCAAGTTTATGTTCCAATTGCAGATTCTTCCCTGGATTTGATGTTGTTTACATCAGGAACAGCATTGTAGATGATGCCATACGGCTGTTGAGTATCGATACTATCTTCCTGTTGAATATCAACATGAAGAGTAAAGACTAAATAAAAGTTGGTGAACCAGTAGAAACAAAAATATGAATATTTTGACGGGTGGAACTAAAAGGCATAGGCACATAGAGTTGAAACAAGAGACTGTAATTGTTCGAGTGATACAATGTACTGTTCCTTCTCCGCTATCATAACAATTACCTTTTCCGTAAGAAGAATTCAAAATTCTGCCAATGTCCCTATTGAGAATCCAAGACCATTCTATTTGATGTCAAAGAACTCTCTCTCTCTCTCTCTCTCTCTCTCTCTCTTGCATGAAACATTGAAATATGTGAGGGAACGGGATTTGAGAAGAGAGGTTTGGAGATTGCAGGCTTTGCAGCCTTATTTTGCTGTCTGACATATATTTATTAGAGATATTAGTTAAATTACAGACATACTCCTGACATTGTAAATATTACAAATATACCCCTGTTACAGAAACCAACATAAACACAAGGATATCTATAAAAATATTAAAAATACAACTCAACTAACAGCCCCGCTCAAGTTGTGCAGGGTTAGCACTATGGACAGCTTGTTCATCACTTCCAATATTTGGCAATTGATAATGTTTTGGTAAATAAGTTGGCAACTTGATGTTCTCAATAGCTAATTTTCGTTTCAAATTCCTGATCTTCGTTTTTCTCTCTAGCAACATATTCGTCCAGTTCTACAACAAACAACAACAACAACTACGCCTTCATCCCAAAACAATTGGGGTCAGCGATATGAACCAAAAAAGAAATTCATTTTGGGTCTTCCACATGAATCCTTTTCCTCCAATCATTTCTATCCAACGCCATGTCCTCGGTGAGGTTCAAAGCATTCATATCCTTTCCTATCATCTCCATCCAAGTCTTCCTAGGCCTACCCCGACCTCTTTTAACTAATATATTTTCCCATTTCTCCAACCTTCTAACTGGAGCATCATTAGGCCTTCGCCGAATATGTCCAAACCACCGTAAACGATTCTCTCGCATCTTATTTTCAATGGGTGCAACACCTACCTTCTTACGTATCTCTTCGTTCCGAATCTTATCTTTTATTGTATTTCCACACATCCATCTAAGCATCCGCATCTCAGCTACACTCATTTTTTGAATATGATGTCTCTTGGCAGCCCAACATTCCGTACCATATAGTAAAGCGGGTCTAATAGTCGTCCTATAAAACTTTCCCTTCAACCGCAATGGCATTCTACGATCGCACAGCACTCCAGTAGCACTTTTCCATTTCATCCACCCAACCTTTATCCTATGATTTACATCTCCATCAATTTCTCCATACTTTTGAATGATGGATCCCAAATATTTGAAATAATCATTCACCGGTATATCTTGCTCACCAAGCTTCACTACACTCCCATCACTACTTCGTTGCTTACTAAACCGACATTCCATATATTCAGTCTTACTCTTACTCAACTTAAAACCTCTAGCTTCCAATGTCTGTCTCCATAATTCTAACTTAGCATTAACCCCAGCTCTAGACTCATCAATCAAAACAATATCATCAGCAAACAACATACACCACGGTACATTTTCTTGAATTGATCTCGTAAGCTCATCCATCACTATCGCAAATAGGAAAGGGCTTAAAGCAGATCCTTGATGTAACCCAACCGTTATCGGAAAATTGGTTGACACCCCTCCACAAGTGCGGACATTGGTTACTACTCCTTCATACATATCTTTAATTATACTAATGTACTTGAGAGAAACACCTTTCTTCGTCATTGTCCACCAGAGAACGTCCCTAGGTACTCTATCGTATGCCTTCTCTAAATCAATAAAAACCATATGCAAATCTTTGTTCCTCTCTCTATATCTTTCAATAAGTTGTCTAAGAAGATGTATAGCTTCCATAGTTGATCTTCCAGGCATAAAACCAAATTGATTCTCCGATATCATGACAACCTTCCTCAACCTAGACTCAATCACCCTCTCCCAAAGTTTCATAGTATGACTCATGAGTTTTATACCACGATAGTTTGTGCAATCTTGTATATCACCCTTATTCTTATATAAAGGCAACAAAGTACTCTTCCTCCACTCATTAGGCATCTTATTTGTTCGCCAAATCAAGTTAAAAAGATTTGTCAACCATTCTAAGCTTTTCTCTCCCAAGCATTTCCAAGCCTCGATAGGTATACCATCTGGGCCAATTGCCCTTCTTGATTTCATTTTCTTCAAAGCCTATGCAATTTCTTTCTTTTGAATCTTGCGCATGAAGTCACGATTTATCTCATGAAAAGGAATGGAGAAGTCTCAAAGATCTTGAGCATGACTATCATTAAATAGCTTATCAAAATAATCTTTCCATCTCTCCTTAATCTCCTCATCTTTGACTAAAACCCTTTGCGTTTCATCTTTGATACATCTAACCATACCCAAATCCTTCGATTTCCTATCTCTCATCTTTGCAAGCCTATAAATATCCTTCTCGCCTTCTTTGGTATCCAACTTGTCATAAACCTCCTTATATACCTTAGCCCTCGCGTTTCGAACAACTTTTTTAGCTTCCTTCTTTGCTATCATATACTTCTCCAAATTCTCATTATCACGACTCTTACTTAGATTTCTATAACACTCTCTTTTAACCTTAATAGCTAATTTGACATCCTCATTCCACCATGATGTATCCTTACCTAGTGGTGCACCGCCTTTAGACTCACCCAATACCTCCTTAGCTACCTTTCTCATACCACCCGCTATCTTATTCCACATTGATTCTGAATCCTCCTCGAGACACCAATCAACTTCCTTAACTACCTGCTCTACAAACATTCCTTGTTTAGCTCCTTTCAGTGCCCACCACTTAATTCTAGGATCTATCCTATGTCTATCCCTTTTGCGGCATTGTCTAATTCTAAGATCTAAAATTAAGACTCTATGTTGTGTAGCTACACTTTCTCCTGGTATAACCTTACAATCGATGCAACAACCCCTATCTCTCTTTCTAAGTAGGAAAAAATCTATCTGACTCGTATTAACCCCACTTTTAAATGTTACTAGGTGAGACTCCCTCTTCCTAAACCAAGTGTTTGCTAAGATCATATCATAGGACAAACAAAAATCTAAAATCCTTTCTCCACTTTCATTTCTTTCTCCTATACCATAGCCTCCATGGATATTCTCAAATCCATCCCTACTAATGCCTACATGTCCATTAAGGTCACCGCCGATGAAAAGCTTTTCTCCATAAGATGTCTCTTGTACTACTCCATCTAAATCTTCCCAAAATTGATGCTTAATGGAATCATCTAAACCTACTTGAGGTGCATAAACACTAATAATATTAATAATATCCGTACCTAATACTAATTTAATAAGTAAAATTCTATCACCCTTCCTACGGACCTCAACTACATTATCTATAAACTGACGACTCATAACAATCCCTACTCCATTCCTATTCCTATTTATTCCTGTATACCAAATCTTATATCCCCAAGGTTCTATCACTTTAGCTTTCTCACCTACCCATTTGGTCTCTTGAAGACATAAAATATCAATCTTTCTCCTACACATAACATCTACTAACTCTACCAACTTACCAGTTAAAGACCCTATGTTCCAAGTGGCTAACCTAATTTTATGGTCTTGGACTAACTTCTTTACCCCCACCCGTCCAACAAAGTGAGGGAACCCTTGCCTATTTGACACCACACCCGGGCGCCGGTGTGACGCGTCGCTTCTGGGCGACGACCTAGCAACCCTTGCACATTTATCACTGCCTCCGGGCCTAGAGAGTACAGCGCGTCACTCAGTAGGGAACGCCCCAATGAAATTCTCATATTGGTTCATTTTCATAGGATATGACAAAGTTTTTATGCTGGCTGTCACAGGCCTACCGCAACCCTCCTCCTTTATCCGGGCTTGGGACCGGCAGTGTATAACTACACAGGCGGAGTTATATTCGTCCAGTTCTATGGGCTTAAATTTGTTGTGGTGAACTGATTTATGGATGTGGATACAATAGTTTTATTATTGTAGTAAGGATGGAATGAGTGATTGGTTGCCCCAATGTGTTTAGAGGTGATGCGACCAGGATATTTCAACAATTTTCACTGTCATGAATCTGTACTGAATTTCGGTACTTTGGGAGAGAGATCCCAACCTATCATAAACATGAAACAGGAGTCCCCACATTATAGCAGCAGTCTTTTGTGCTTTATAGGTACTAGAGGTGAGTGTCTACTAGTTGGATATCTGGTCCAATCTGCATTTGAGTATGCAATTATTTTCTATAGCCCCAAGGACTAGAGGGAACTGTATAAGCTAGACCATCATTGTATGTTTCCTTAACGTATATGAGAGTTCTCTTTACAACTTCAAGATAGGTAATTTGAGTCCACATGGTAGTTTATGGAGCACACATAAATTATAATTCTTGGTTAATTGCAAACATAATATCTGGTCTTGTATGTAAGATCGCGTGTTTTTGGTCCTTAGTCAATTCATGAAATTTTCGAAATTTGGCCAAGTCTGGTAGGAAAATCGTTTGACGCTCGATTTTTAGACCAACGTCTTAGGGTTTGGGTTTGACTAAAGTCTGATCGACAAGGTCGAGGCGAGCCAATCAAAATGTGGTAAAGAGTTTTAATTTCAACTTTTAAATTCGAGCGAAATTCAGGTTATTTTTGGGCGAAATTCGGAATTTGATATTTGTGTAATATATCGTTGGATGCATCTTAGAATTCTGAGTGCGATGGTATTTTACTTTTCTAAATTTGAGTTCCGGTTGGCCCGTAAATCACATTTTTTCTAAAATTTTAGCAGTTTATCGAAACAGATCCGGAGTTGGATTGGATTGGATCCAAGGCCTAGGATCTAATTTTTTATGAATTCGGGTCCTGAGGTCCAAGGCAGTTTCCAGTCAAAGCTTAACACATAATTTGTATTTTAATTACTAAGTTCCACACTTATTTCTCGATCGATATTAAGAATCATTATCATCAATCAGAACATTATGAATCATTACCTAATGTCGAGACATCAAGGAAATCATCATCTATTGATGCCATTTTCTTGGTATACCAATAATCACAATTGACAACATCACTCCTAGACAAAGTGGCTGAAAGTTTCCTACAACCGTGGTTTGGAACATGAACTACACATCGGGTTTTTGAGGACAACAAATGCATATGGTGTTTAGTATCCTCACGATCCCCCATGACCGTCATCCAAGGTTCCCACCATTTCAGAGGGATACTAGAGATTACACTGTTTGGTCTCTTTTATCATCTTAATTAATTAAGAGTTTTTTACACAAGAACAATTATGCAAATCTTAATGCAATAACAAATTCGGGCCCTTGCCCTATCCAATTCAACAGTGTAATTAATTCAGAAAAACCAATTTTCGACAAAATCATTTTGCAATGCCAAAAATCACAATTTAATATTTCATAAGCAACACATGTTCGCGGCCCTCAACGACGCGTCAGTGGTTCAAACATTATTACAATAAATTAGCATTGCAAGATTTTTCAGTGAACATGAAACACACATAAATAACTAAAATTTTATGTTTAAATGTCGACAAAATATTTACATATAAACATATTGTTGAAAAGCTGTTCAAAAAAGAAAACAACATTATATATATTTTATGCCGTGTATCAATTCAAAAGCAATCTGCACATATATATTTTTATGCTGCCAAATTTTTGAGAAAATATAAAAATGATTAAGTGTGGAGATGCGTGATATTATATTGTTGATTTCATTAAAAAAAACATGCTTTTCACTCCTGTCGATTTTAAGTTCTTGTATATATATGTATTTTGGTGTTGGCTGATCCATGTATACGAATCTAATCATGTACATGAATCTGGCCAGCAACTGTGTAATATATGACTGGCTGATCCATGTACATGTATCAGACCAGTTGTGGATATGTTTATTCATGTCTGACCGATCCATGTATATGAATTTGATCATGTACATGGATCAGATTAGCTGTTAATATGTTTATTCATGTCTGACTGATCCATCTACATGAATATGATAATGTACATGGATCAGACTAGCTGTCGGTATGTTAATTCATGTATGGTCGATCCATGTATATGAATCTGATCGTGTATATGGATCAGACCAACTGAAATTATGTTGTGATTGACCGATTCATGTATGTGAATCCGTTCATGTACATGAATCAGACCAGCTGATGTGATGATAGCTATGACTGACCGATCCATGTATATGAATTTGTTCATGTACATAAATCGACCCAGCCGATGTCACTTATGATTGGCCGATCCATGTACATGAATCTGACCAACTGTTTATAGATTTTCTGTTCAGCAGTTATATTTTTTTGTTTGGTCGATCCATGTACATGAATCAGACCAACAATTAATATTTTCTGCATGGTCGATACATGTACATGAATCTGATCATGTACATGAATCTGACCCGCAGTTAATATTTTCTGCATGATCGATACATATACATGAATTTTATCATGTACATGAATCTGACCAACAGTGGTTAATTTGCCGCATAGCCAATTCATGTGCATAAACTGATCATGTGCACGAATCTGATATGCACTTGAAATTTTTTGTATATCCGATTTACGTACATGATGATCATGATGTACTTTTCTAACTTGGTATATAAATTTGATTCTAAACCGATCAGTTTACAATTGTGCATATCATACGCATGAATCTAAAAATAATTAGATGTTTGCACGACTATGAACATATGCATAAAATTTGATCATGAATGGTGTGGTCTGCAAGCTCTTTATTCACATATATGTGCATGGCTAAATGCGCATTCTTTTTATATTTTGAATGTGGATTGTGAACATAAAGTGTGAAATTGTATCTGTTTATGTTTACTGAAATTTTGCAATTGGCATAAATTACTTTTGAGATATTATACTGGATATGTGTGAGCCACAATTGTAAAACCCGAAATTTTTATTATAAAATAATTCAAATTGGGCCTAGATCCATATTTCGGATCTAGGACCCATAAAGGGGGTAATTAGGATTAATTGATTTAAATCTCGATTTAATAATAATAATAACAATAAATAAATAAAATTTTAAGTTTTTAAATTTAATCCGAGGATCCACAGTTGGATCCATTTGGATCCAACTTGTGGATCCATATTGGTTGGGGCCGGGTTACGGGTCTCGGGTCCGGACCCGAGTCGCGCCCTGTAGCAGCCCTTTTAAAAGAAAAGGGCAACCCGATAAAACCCTAACAGGAAAAGAAAGGGGGGCAGGAGGGGGGTTACGCAAGGCGTAACCAACCCCCCCCTCTCGGCGTGGAGGGGGCCGATAAAAGGAGTGGAGAAGAGGGGTTTTCCCTCTTCACTCGATCTCTCTCTCCCTCGTCTCTCTCTTTGTCTGTGTGTGCATCGGAGGAATAGGGCACGCCTGAAAACCTTCGGCAACCCACAACCACCGCAGCTCTAGCGAGCACCCTTCTCCACGACAGTGAAGAAGAGCGACACCGCAGCCCCGTACTCACAATCTGCAGCTTCCGATCGCCGGAAAATTCTTCAAGAGGTACAGTGCTTCTAACGAATTTGGGTGAGGGATCGAACATGGGTTCGATCCCGTGTGAGGGGTTTGAGGGGAGCATCCAAGGAAGGCTGTCGATGGAGGTATTCCCTATTTTCAAAAAAAAAAGGGAAGAAAATTCTGTTAAACCCTAGATGTGCGATTTGGGGGTTTCTTATTTTTATGCAAGAAGGGGAAATCTGAATATGAAGGTTCTTAAATGATGTTTTTTTATAACCTTAACCTGCCGAGTTCCCAAATCAACCCGATTTGGGTTTTCTTGATTTGGAATTGAGGCATGATACATGTTAAATTCTGTTTGGGGATATCGTTCTGGGTGAAATCCCAAACCCAGAATCACTGTAAGACATTACTGCAAGTTTGTCACTGTGCCACTCTGCTCCTAAAACTGATTATTTGCTAAGTATATTAACTCGGGTGTGAATGTCCACTGTTAGTCTATTTTTGATTTTTTCTGTTTTCCTGTTCTTAAGTCATGGTTATTCCTA
The DNA here is from genome assembly GCF_984573655.1 of Nuphar pumila. Lineage (NCBI taxonomy): Eukaryota > Viridiplantae > Streptophyta > Magnoliopsida > Nymphaeales > Nymphaeaceae > Nuphar > Nuphar pumila. The sequence continues at coordinate 22,634,641 of NC_143252.1, read as the reverse complement.
TCGATAATCATCTGAATAACAAATATTTGATTGTGCTTGAGTGGTTTTCTTTTTGCCTTGATGTTAAAACCTGAATATGCATCTATATAGTTTAGCCCAACAGTATGGATTAAACCAGAATGAGCACTGAAAAGTTTGAAGGGTTATGACTGCTGCGAAAGAATATATAATCACATCTATAGGGGTTTGTGTTGAGTAGTTTGCTGGGTTGTACATGCTGCTAATGTTGGGTTTTGATTGGTTGAAATTCTCATTTCCATTTGGATCTCTTTTGTTGTGGTAAAGCGGGGAGGATATATATATATATATATATATATATATTGTTGAGGAACAATTGTAATAGATCAATAGTGGTTTCCACGAATTTGGATTTGGGCTCTAAGATTTTTCTGGTTTGGTTGATTCCCTTCTAAATATTAATAGCATGCCTCGTCAATCAGTTTGAGTAAATTGAATAGTGTATGCTGATCACTTAATAGAATTGTATATCCTGTGACCTTCTGATTACCATACCCCCCTTATACTAGCATATCCTATTATCCTCTGTCTTTGGAATTTGAGCATTTTTTAGGTTATGACTCAAAGTTTGCTCTTAAGTTGTTAATGGTCTGTCTCAGGCATTGGAGTTTTTATCTTAGGCAGATATGGTCTTACTAGAGTTATGAGATATGAGTTGCTGGTTAGCTGATCAAGAGTTTCTCAAACATTACTCTTTGTGGTATTTTAGGTGTTAAGTTTATGTACAGAACAATGCCCTGTTTTGCTTTCATAATTAGTTATAAAGGATCTATATCACATGATGCATTTCACTTCCTAAATGATGCCTACAATCGAAGAATGGCTTGTTTTTGCTGACCTATAGTGAACAAAGAAAAATGGACTGCAATGTTTTGGATTAGAATTAAAGTCGGTATTTGTTCCAACTGACTATGTATGTATATATAAATAATGTCTTGGTTATTATTGTCATTGCTAGATTTATAAATTTTAGCTGTAAGTGTAAATTTCAGAATGTGTAAGTGTAAATTTCATATAAAAGAATCATTTCGATGAAGGAAGGAATTCGATTGTTATTTAAAACAGCATATGTGAAGGTTGTTTCATGTTGAACTGAAATTGATAATCCTATCATGAAACTGCATTTGTGTGGGCTTATTTTCCTTTCACTTATGATTTGACTAAGGTATATTCATTTGGTTATCATATGAATAGCCTTTCTAATATGAAGTTCAATATGAAGTGACATTGAGAGTATTACTCGCTGGACTGAATTGACTAAACTAGCTAGGAGGTTGGCGGGTCTGAGATTGGTAAGCCTGACTGACTTCCCTAGCATATGGCAAAGCTTACACTTTTGCCCAGTAATCATGTAAATGTTGTTTTGTTTTTCATCATACTAGTTGTGAAATCTGGAATGTGAGCATGATTTGGTTATTAATAATTCTTCTTGGGCATGAATGCTTGATTTATTATGTGAGATGGTACATGAACACTCACACACTCAAAATAAGAACTGGATTTGGTTAATGCTCATATGTGATGTAGGTAACACACACATATTGAAAATGCATATGAATGAATTATGACATGCATATGTTTGGGTTTATGATTTCATAAGTGCACATGCTTTTGGCCTAGTGTTATGAATGAAACACTAATTTGGTTTTATTATGTGGTGCATTGATGGCCTAAATGGACATCATCGGCCTGGAGAGCCGTGAGTTTGGTTTTCTTTTCACATATGTATTTAACTGCATCACTTGAACCACATAAGATAGTTTGACACTTTATTACACTGTTCTAGTGGTTTATACGGGTTGGAGTCCCGAATGGGTCCCCGCAAGGGAGGATGCAGGTTTTCACTTTACTTTTGCATATTGTGTTGCAAACTTAAAGAATGGAATTAAATAAAAATATAATGAATAAGAACAGTGTAATATACATTCTGGGATATCTCATCTGGAGTATGAGGATCTTAGAAATCCGGTCTTGGGGAGACTGTGAGGATACAAAAACTCCGTGTGCTGTAATTTGGTCCCCTGAACCTGATATTGAGGTTCTTTCTCCTGACCACGGTTTTAGGAAGAGTCCGCCACTTTACCCGGGAGTGGTGTGTTTTGACACAACTGTTGTTTATGGTACCAAGGAAGTGACACTTGTAGGTGTGGGGTGTCCCTTGTGTCCCCGGCATTAGATGTGGATGTCTAATGTTTCGATGAATGATGCTCTTTCCTGATATCGGTCGAGGGCTAAGTTGAAACCCAGTAATAAAATACAAATTGTGTGTTAAGCTACCCTGGGAACTTACTTGACCTCGGGGTTTGTACCCGTTTGGTGTATCCGCGAGCCACAGTAATTAAAAGAAAAAACTTAAAGATGTGTGCATTTAATAGGGCATGTATATGGAAAGATGAAACTTAAATAAAAGATAACAAAAAGGGAATCATGCATTGCACACAATCATGCATTTTTCTGTTATGCATTAGATCATGCATGTTTGAATGATTCTTGATATCATGACATAATTTGGTGGTAGCATATGATTTACTTCGTGAAATCATGCTGCAAGGTTTGATTATTTAGTTCTTGATATATGGTACTGTTTTACTATTCTTGACTGGTGAGCATATGCAATTATTGGTAGTTATAGATATTTGAATGCTGTAAATTTTATATCTGCACTCACTCAAATCATTGCATGAAATCTTATCCATGTTCTTTGTCTCACTTGGTTTCTTTAGAAGTAGCTGTGCTCAGAATTTTTGGTTCTGACATCCTACTTTGTTGGGTTTTCACAGGATATGGTGAACAGTGAAGTTGGACATGCATCTGAGGATGGATGAGAGACATACTTGGGCTTGACCGCTTCAACAGAGGACAAAGTGACTCTTTCTTAAATTCTTCTTGCTTCTTTCCAGTTGTCGCTTTATTTTCAGTTGAATAAAACTTTGTCTTTGAAATTTCCTCTTACTCATAAATAAAAGAATTGGTTTGGTTCTTATGGATGATGATTGCAACTTCGTTTGTGGTGGTTGGGCTATCCAATGGAAAGTGGAACTGTGAGGACCTCAGATCTCTGGGAAGGTTTCCGCAACTCTTAGAAAAAAAAATATTCCACATTTTTAAAGGGTATGGATTGGGGTTATTACAACAATGGGCCTATGTAGGCCAGGTGCATGTGTTGCTCTAATGTTATTGATTTGTTTATGGATAGTAAAATGACTTATGAAAATTATTGGTTTTTCAAATTTAATTACACTGTTAAATTATGATGGTCAAAGCCCAAAATTTGTTTTTGCGTGTTGATTCGCAAAACGGTTCTTATGTAAAGAACTTGAGACTAATTTGAAATGATAAAAGAGACCAAAACCATGTAATTAATCTCTTCCTTGATGTCGCTTCTATAGTGTGGGAATCTTCGATGACGGTCATGGGGGACCGCGAGGATACTAAAACTCTGTCTGCGATTGTTCCCCAGAACACGATGTGTGGTTCACTTCCTGATCATGATTTTAGGGAGCTTTCAGCCACTTTGCCTAGGGACGGTGTTATTGACCCAACTGTAGTTATTGGTATACCAAGAAAGTGACGTCAATGGTTGAATATTTTCATTGATGTCTCGACATTAGTTGAAGATTTTTAATGTTCTGATAGAAGGTGAGGATTTTTTATATCGGTCGAGGAACAATTATGAAACCCAGTAAATAAAATACAAATTGTGTGTTAAGTTATAACTGAGAACCTAACTTGAACCTCGGGACTTATGCTCGTTTTGAGTATTCGCGGGTTTAAGAAAAAAGAAAAATTAAATTTGTGTGCATTTAATAGGAACATGCATATAAAAGCAACTTTGATAAATAACTTAATAAGTTATTCATGCATGTGCATTGAATCATGCATATTTTACTCTTCAACATCAGTTTATGCATCTTTGCATATTTGATTTTGCATGATATTTGAATGAATGTTTGAATGGTAAGATAATTGTGGTAAGTTATTGCTTGTGATTTTCTCTGAAATTTATGCATGAGTTAATTTATGTTATTTTCTTTACTGATGAATTTTTAGAGGAATTCGAACGAGGGCTTCAGTTCCTACCCATTTTCTTAAAACTGTTTTACATGTATAAATGCTTAATGACATGTAGGACTGGCTGGCAGGAGAATGAGAGACTGTGACTTGGTGTTTAGGTTATGACTAGGGTGCATGATTATGCTAGAGTCGATTTTATGTTTTTAGACTTTTCTACTTATTGATTAATGATATAAAGTTTAATTTATTATTTTAAGTTGTATGAATTTAATAGGGACATGCATGAAAAAACAACTCTGATAAATAACTTAATAAGTTATTCATGCATGTGCATTGAATCATGTATATTTTACTGTTTAACATTAGTTCGTGTATTTTTGCATATTTGATTTTACATTATATTTGATTGAATACTTGAATGACAAGTTATTGTTTGTAATTTTCTGTAAAATTTACGTGTGAATTAATTTATGCTATTTCCTTTACTGTTGAATTTGTAGAGGAATTCGTACAAGGACTTTGGTTCTTACCAGTTTTCTTAAAAGTGCTTTAAAGGCATAGATGCTCAGTGACATGTAGGATTGGTTGGCTGGAGGACGAGCGACTGTGACTTGGTGTTTGGGTTCTGACTACGGTGCAAGATTATGCTAGAGTCGATTTTATGTTTTTAGACTTTTCGACTTATTGATTAATGATATAAAGTTTATTTTATTATTTTAAGTTGATTCAATGCATGGATTGGTTATATTAAATTTATGAAGTACCCCGAGTCCTTGGGAGGTTTTCTGCAAATACTTTTAGAATTTTTTTTTTTGCTATTTTTCAAGGATCAGTTGAGGTCGTTACATTTAGCTTGCATTCAAACTTGTGTAGGCAGTCTATTTGCAGCAACGACATAAACAGTCCAAGCCGCCCTGCTAGCTGGTTCATTAGCCATATGAGTTTCCTCCACCTTTCCTTCCGACCCTTCTAATATGATCCCATAAATGCTTACTAGACACCCCTTCTAGCAATGAGCCATCATGCCATACTAGTGTGTCAGTTCAACTCATATCAATTCAAAAGTGTAATTAATTCAGAAACCAACTTTTCAGAAATCATTTTGCAATGCATAAAGAGTTTCACTAACTCATGAGCAACACATGCTCCTGGCCTTCATAGGCTTATCAGTGGTTCATACACAACCACTCTTCAATTTAATAAATAATTCATCACATTGCAAAATTCCAGTGAACATAAATCAACATAAATATACAAACTTATGTTCATGATGCACAATATAAATTCACATTCATGGCAAATGAATGAATGCAATCTTATCAGATTCATCACATTAGCCAAAACCCAAACCTTTAAAATCGACCGGTTTCAGCATATATTCATCTCAGATTTAAATAAATATCCAAAATTGATCAGATTTTACAATTTCAGTAGAAATTAGATTGTCAAATTGATTTCCTGCATGTATTGACCGTAGCACCAATGCACATCCACAACACAGACGAATGCGCATTTGACCAAGCACATATGTATGCACATATCGTACTGCAATCGGAAACCGAATTGCATACCGATCTCTATATATATATACAACAATCCGAAACCAGATTGCGTACAGAGCTGTGTATATACATGTGACAACAATATAATGCAGTAACATGCTTAAAGCTGCTGCACATAAGTGAGCAACATACCACTTACCTGCTGTTGCTGCATACATATATGCAGCAATATGCATACCGTATCCTTGCTGTCGCTGCACGTATATGAGCAGCGACATGTTGACAATATGTTCGCTGTCACTGCACAAGTATGAACAACAACATGCCGACAATATGTTCGCTATCACTGCTCAAGTATAAACAACATGCTGACGGCATGTTCGCTGTCACTGCACAAGTATGAACAACAAAATGCTGACAACATGTTCTCTGTCACTGCGCAAGTATGAACAACAAAATGCTGACAGCATGTTTGCTATCACTGCTCACAACAAAATGCTGACATGTTCGCTGCCACTGCACAAGTATGAACAGCAACATGCTGACAACATGTTTACTGTCACTGCACAAGTATGAACAACAACATGCCCAACAAATAAATAAAAGCTTATGGGCCTGGCTCATTCACATGATCAATGAATATATAAAAAAAACATGCAAATCTCAATGATACCACAAAATTTAATACAAAAACATCTATTGATTCAACTTTCAGGATCGTGGATTCGATTCAAGGAAAAAAAATGCAGATCAGGGTCCATAAACCCTGTGTGACAAATCTCATAAACATGCAGCCTTTTTTTTAAATTCGTGTTTATGCTAAGAAATAGAAAAAGTCGATGGCTGGAATTAATGTCACATATATATATATATATATATATATATATATATATATATATATATATATATATATATATATATATATATATATATATATATATATATATATGCTGAAAAGGAGAATCGACCCAACCAAAAATAATTCCAGATTTGTAAAAATTCATGAATCCGTGTAAAAATATACAGATTTGATTTTCCTTCAAATCCATACTTGATTTAATCCATGCTACTCTTCCCACTCATCGGAATAGAAATAACCCGTACCTTGATTTGAGATGTATGAAAAACTTAGAGGAAGGAGGAGACATTGAAAGAGGCTTCTTTTTTTTTTCTCTTTCTCTCTATTCATGTTTTTTTCTTTTCTCTTTTCTTCTTTCTTTGTTTTTCTTTTCCCTCTTTCCTCTCTCTCTCTCTAAGTGACGATTTGAGAGAGAGAGTCTTTTTTTTTATAATAGATAGGCCTCTAGGGGGCGGGGGTGACACCCCCTTCTAGATGGTTAGGGAGAGTTCTACCCAAGGTAGAACTCTACCTCTACCTACCTCTTTATTATCTCATATTTTATTTATCTATATGTATTTTTTCTATCTTTATCTTGTGGAAGTTTCCACATAAGGGGGGGGGGATGCCCCCTTCTAGATGAGTACAAGTAGGGTAGAGTTCTACCCAAGGTAACTCTACCTTATCATTTCCTCTTTAAAGTTATATTTCACTTTTATGTTCTTAAAGTTTAAATTCATTTTTTTATTTTAAAAGGCATGGATGAATTATGGGTTCGGGTTGGACCCATAATCCAAATCCATATCCATTTCCAATTGAATCTTAGCCCATACCAAGCACTAGTTAATACCCAGGACTAGGTCCAGGTCCATATTAACATCAGTCCAAATGTAAACGAAGCGAGTCAAGTTCGATCCAAATAAAAAAAGACTCAAAAATAGAGGTCAGTCAAATCAGAAAAATGCATTTTCTGAACCAACCGATGTCCAAATTCAATAAAAAAATCTCATACAAGATCTACGTTTCAAAACGGATCTAACTATGGTCCTAGATCCATTTCACTCCTGAATTTCACTCAAATTTAAATGTTAAAATAAATAAATTTAACATGTTTTTCATATCATTTTTAAATATCTTTAATGGGCCCTGGACCGAGTCGAGACCCCTATTGGCGTCAACCATATTTAATGATTTTTGAGCAATTTTGATATATTCAATATGAATATTTAATTAAAAATCACATTTTCGAGCTTAAAAATATGGGAAAAATTATGAAATATTACATTTCTTAAGAGATATGAAGCCAGGGAGAACCCCCTTTACTTGTATGCATGAAGTGTAGTAATTTGCATTTGCTCCATGATCTTCAAACTATTCAATTCTTCAAGCATCTTCATTGCTACCTGTGTTCTAAATGCTTTTCATGGAGATCCTAGAGTTACAACAAAATCCATATACTGTGAGAAAGCTTCAAAGCTTTATTTTGTATCTTCCTCTTGTTTGCAAGATCATGGACCAAAAATCTAACGGAATATATTGTTCTATAAAATGTTAAAGCCCAATACTTGAGCATGTTCAGGCGAAAAAATCACCTATCTTTCAAGGATGTTCAGGTGAAAAATATATTATGAACATGCTTTTATTTTTGAAACTATATTTTCCACTTCACCTTCTGATTATGGCTTCTCATCCAATCTTTATTCTACTTCTAACCTTTGGATTCACAGGACAAATGGAAAATTCGGCTCCAACTCACTAAGCCTGTTACTTGGCCACCATTGGTTTGGGGAGTTGTTTGTGGAGCAGCTGCTTCAGGTATGGTTTAATAAATTTATGAATCATATTCATTTATTTTGTCAAGAAATCAACTTATTTCTGAAAAGTAACATGCTTCGTTCTGTTAACAATTTTTTTGTTTCTCCGTTAATAATAAGGATGTCATTAGTTTATACAATAATATTTAAGTAGAGGACAACTATCATACTTTCTAGATAAGGGAGATACAGGAATGGCTACAACGATGTTTAATAATAATACATGTAAGTTTACCTTCTTTCAGAAGAAAGAAAGTTTAATAATACATGTAAAATTGAGACTTCTCACTTGAACTCTTTTGGCATTAATGCATTCAGGAGGTCATTACATTACCATTTCTAAGAAAAAAGGCTTAACCGTGCTAAATTGCAGGTTGCATGATATGGATCCTTAATCCATGAGATTATGTCATGCACCTTAGGTCATGGCCAGAAGAAAATTGTAGTTCCTTTTAGCAAACTTCCATTCAATCTTCATGATCTAACACTGTTCATCCCCCATAAAAGTCTGACTTGTCAAGGCATTAAAAATGTATTATTTGCATGAAGCATTAAGGACTGTGGTATTTGTTCCCATTTTGTGCAGTATTTAATGATCTGTATAGAACTCTTAATTTTTTATCTTTACTTTTTTATGACACATACAGTTTAAGCAGAGAAAGAAATTGATATGCTGGCTTTCAATAATTTAATTTCTCAGAAGACTTGTATATCAAGTTCAACTAATTGTGCATAATACAAAAACTCTATGAAACACAACACAGAAATGTGGAGGATACTCTTAAAGGTATAGTAGGAATGCCATTTTTCATTTTCACTACTTCAGTTAATTTTGCATTTATATTTGTTATCAACCAAGCATATAGTTCAGAAGAATATCATAGTTCATTTGCTTTCTCAACAATGTTTAGTGTAGAAAAGGAGACTGAATTTTGGCTGATGAAAGTTGATTCTAGAACTCATTTGAACATGAAAATATACTTTTTTGGTACACTATGACCTGTCGTTACATACCTTTGTCCTTGTTTTTGTGGTCTATAGACTATACATTAAAAGACACACCAAAATCTGCCTTGTATTGTTTCCCTAATTATCTAGAGAAAATGTGGCTCTTTCTGCATCACCGATGCTTTCTTATCTGCAATCCGATATAGTTTGACTAATCAAAATATTCTCTGATGGATGAAGGGGAATAAATTGCTTGAGCAATTTTGGGTTTATTTCCACGACATTAATAGCTTCTATTTCTATTAAACTCCTTTAATGTGCCTAATGAAATCATGTTGCAGGCAATTTTCACTGGACTGTTGAAGATGTTGCAAAATCTATTGTTTGCATGATAATGTCTGGTCCATGCCTTACCGGATATACACAGGTCTCTCTCTCTTTCTGTGTGTGTGTGTGTGTGCAGCCTTAGGACGGGGCAAAACCTATTGCTCTGAGTATTTCCAAAACAATTAAGCCAGTGCTAGCCTTTTTCTTACAAATAAATAAATAAATTTAATCAATCAATCAATCATCATAGTTGCATATGCATGCTTTGTGCCTAAACCCATCTTATAAATTTGACTACTGTGCTAGTGAAGAATTTTTGCGTTCCATGTCTTTCCCAATACAACTAGTTCACTAGGCCTTGCATATGACTCAGTGTCTTTGCCATCATTTTCCTTTTGAGTATGGGTAAAATAAATTGGTTCACATCGTCTTCAAAGTATCTTAAGTCTTGTTTGTTGTCATGAACAAAGACGTTTTTTATTTATCCATGTTCCTTAAAATTGTCTACCGTTTTTGCTTGTTTTTGTGCAGAGTTGCAAAAAGTGTTTTTTTTGTTGCCAAATCCATCCTCAATACCCTTGAATTCCTCTATCCAGGCATGTGCATGTAAACATTAAAGCATTTTCCAATCCTAAAAAGAAAGATATGTAAACATTAAAGCATTTTCCAATCCTAAAATGAAAGACATCTTTCTACCACATTTTGCACATAATATGTTTGGTAGCAAAGCAATACCGCCATCTTGGAAGACTATTAGTTGTTGGAGAGTTCTACTTTGTGCACCAACTAAGAGAAGGCTTACATCTCTTTTGCACCAATAATGTCCACCATATCTTTTGTATTGAGAAGTTCTCACTGTCCAAGCAAGTATGGCAAATAATTAAAACATGCACTATTCCCAAAGAAAGTCGTATCATATTTAACTGTAACGGCTTGACAAATTTCAATCCAAAAATACCAGGATTTTTTTTTTAAGTTAACAAAAGGTTGATTTTATTTTTTTTCCTTTTCCAAAATGTAATGATGCAACAGTCTCATCAAAAGACTCATTTCAACCGTATCAAGTACTAGACGGGCCCGCCTGAGCGCAAGCGCGAACGTGTCTTAGCCTCCTAGTAACAAATCCAGTACGGAACCATCGTTAATGAATCCAATCGAACCATTACATAAAAGAAATTATCAAACCAAGTCTTTTATCATTGACATTGCCTTAACCGAAATAAGCTCTATGGAGTCAGCTTGCGCATGCACCGACGTTTAATAGCTTCATAGAACAAAGTTCGAAAATAAAGCATCCAAATGACAAAATCCTTTAAGTTATTTCTTATTTGATCAAACACAGCGAAAATATATTGATTTTTGAAATTCAATTTCATAAACTGGTTTCTGGGTTAAATATCCCGGGCACATTAAATTTTAAAGTTTACTCCCATCACATACCACGAATAGCGATTTACTGAACATTAAATAATCGCATTTCAGTATTGAACCATAAATGTAGTTGTTCAATTAAATAGTCATTCAAATAATCAATAATTATTAAATTTAACATAAACAAAAAGCCCTTGGGATCATCGAAAACATCAACATGCATAACCACTCCAACATCCTATACTCGCTCCTGCTATCACATATCACCTGAAAAACAATTTTATTTTTAAAGAATGAGACTTTGAAAAGTTCGAGTAAAATTCACATAGCTAATGCAAGATACAACACATAAAACTTGCATGATATAAATAACTTCGAATTTGTATCAACTATCAACAAAGCAAATATAAGATTTTCACAAGCTATTCATGCATCCATAATTCATAAACAAGTATAAAATAACAATTCCAAACATTTATAATATCAAATCCAAATGAGATCAAGATATGTATCAATGAGCATGAATTCACAAACTTTCAGGAACATAAATAAAATGCAGTAAAGTAAAGTGATCAAGTATTTTATGTTCCACTTGATGACCATAGCTTACCTGGGTATGACGTAGGACCAACCCGAAACAACCAAACTACCCGGTGTTTATTATGCTATGTATTTTAATTTTTTCGAGTAACTCCTGAGTCGTATCTCCTAAGGACGGAGCCAGACCGTGAGAGGTAGCGACTGCTCTGAGAGAATTCTACCTGAGGGCGTGACTTTATGCCATAATGATGATCATGATATCTCACCTCTTAAAGCATAATCCATATCCATTCGAGACATATAAGTCATCATATATATATATATAAGACATTTAGATCAATGCATTATTTTCATATGCATTCATAATTCTTATAAATAATAGGTCAAATCATATTTGACCATTCCAGCGTGAAACACACACACATACTTTCTAAGTAAATAAGTTAGATATTCATGATACACATAAATCATGATACATGAGTATGATATATTCAAACATGACAATTATAATGTAATCATTTGCAACAAAACAATGTAGGCGTGATGTCTTATTCACCTAATAAGTCAACCTAGTCATTTGTAGGCGTGATGTGTCATTCACCTATATGCTCTAAAATCACAACCTCATATCATGATCTAAAATCAATAAGGATTTGATTCTCACATCTGAGTTCAACATATAATCATGCTACAACAGAAAAGTCAAATATATAGATTCATAACTGCTATCTCAATCAACTCAGAAGATCATCACCATTGATCATAACATTTCATTTATTCATAATAAAGATTTACAAGATCCATGTCGGATCACCTGCTCTGAGAAATTTACGACCTTACAAGGAGTTACTGCCCTAGACGGATGAACTGTCTGGTCTTGGATAATGTACTTCCTCATAAGAATATACTGTCTTCGTGGGCTACCCGCTCTTGGACAATGCACTTCCTCACAGGGACTTACTGCTCTAACCGAATTACCTGATAGAGAATCCTTTGGGAGTAGTTTCTTAATGAGTACCATATCCAGTGAAAACTATTGTCATACATGCATTAATACAATTGACTACTCTCAGGATGTATAACCACCAACACTGGCACAAATATTTTTACAATAATAAGCATCACATCATACATCAATTCATATGGTATTAAAATTATAAAATCACACATTTAAGCAAATAAGGTTTCATGAACCATAGTTTACTATTGAACTTAAACATTTATCGTATCCATTCATAATTTCATATCACGTGACATTTGAATCATATCATACATAAGAATATTATCCTACACATCATATCATCGTCACAAAGAACATTGTATTTCGTAAATTGAACCTCAAAGCATGCCTAAATAAATCATGAGTTCTGTGCATGAATATGTGAACATGCACATTTTATAATATGAAGCAACTACACCTCAACATACGTAATTTTTACGTAGTTCGAGTTATGCACAAAAGATGAAAGTCATATATACATTTTTCACTACATGAATCGATATCTCACCTTAGATATAATTGAGTAAGAAAGGTAGGTCAAAATCTCATTGACCAATATATGACAAGACAATATATATAGCATTCATAGTATGTGTCGAATACTTACACGTATCCATAGTAGTTATATGTGCACCATGTATCAAATTCATACAAATATACAAAACAACATAGTATGCGCAAACCAAAGTATGATGACACACATTGCGTACATATTATACATTCATAAGTGCACATGCATTCAAACCTACACACATGTGTACCTGCAACAAACATATTTCATATTCCGCTAACTACAATCATGACAAGCATGATCTCCGAACTATAATCATAAGAATCCTAGATATCCACAATTAAGTGAAGTGTGTGAGTATGGAGGTGTTGCATACAATAAAATAAATTATTCTAGAATGCATTTGCACCGTGAACTTACCATGGGCATTTACTCTATTTGCATTTCGCATTGCATTGAATGCACACTGACTTACAGCCGTTTTGATACTTAGCATAAGTGTAAAACCCAGTTTAAAGAGAAGAAAAAAAAAATTTGGCCCATCGAAAGAGGGCTTTCGGGGGCTGGCCGTGGGCGACACAGGGGCCCGCCCGCCCCCCCTATGTGTTATAAAAAGGCGAGAGGGGAGGGATTACGAGCCTCCCCCGATCCCCCGACTCTCTCTCATCTCTCCCATCTGTCTCTGCTCTCTCTCCCCCCGACTCCATCTCTCTCTCTCTCATTTGCCGACGCCGGCCAGCCCCTCTTCGGCAACCACTCTCCGGCGTGCCCTCCTCCCCGACAACCTCCCTCCCCTCCGACGAGCTCCCCTCGGCAGCCCAGGTAACCACCCCCCCCCTTCTCCTCTCACTTTCCTTCCTCTGGGTTCGCCGGAAGGCCAGCAGGTGGCCGGCGGCCCCTGCCGTGCCTTCCTCTTCCCTTTTTCCGTCAGGCAAGGGGCTCCGCCCCCCTTGCTTTCATCTTTTTAGCAGGCAGGGGTCTCCAGCCTTTGCACTTTTTACCGTTCCGGCAGGGGCCATGGCCTCTGCCCTTCTCTTTCGTGTAGGGACCGATGGCTCCTTCCCTTCCCTTAAGAAAGGAAGCAGAAGCCTTCGGCTCCTGCCTCATTTTTGGAAATCCAGCAGGGGTCGATGGCCCCTGCCCCTCTCTTGACCGACAGGGGCCTCTGGCCCCTGTCTCTTTTTTTTCTGTCGAGCAAAGGCTCGACAGGGGCCATTGGCCCCTGCCTCCTCTCTTGATGAGCCGCAGGGGGGTCTTTGGCCCCTGCGCTCCCCCTCTCTACTCGTTTCCTTAGCAGTGGACATCGGCCCCTGCCCCTGCCCCTGCCCCTCTTTTCTTTAAAACCCAGCAAGGGCCTCCTAAGGCCCTTGCCTCTCTTTTGAAGACCCAGCAGGGGCCAAAGGCCCCTGCCCCTCTTACTTTTATCACGGCAGGGGCCAATGGCCCCTGCCCTTCTTTAAAATATCCGGCAGGGGCCGATGGCCCCTGCACTTGTCTCCTTTGGTGGCATGGGTCATTGGACCCTACCCCGTTCTTTTTCATAACTGTAGGGGCCGATGACCCCTGCATTGAGTTGCAGAGAAATCGAGTCTTCTCCCTATCCTTATTCGTTTTTCGCATGCTAAACAACGTACTTTTGCAGTGTTATGCAACGGAGCCCGTTCGTGCCCCGCGAACTAAACCAACGATCACCTACGCTCGTAGACGACTTCTTTCTCGCAATACCCCAAGGTAGGAGAAGTTGCACAAGGACTTAAATAATTAAATCAAGCTTAAATAATTAAAGATTGAAAGGACTTAATTACATATTTATATACATATACGTATATAAGTACACTTTTAATTCAAGGATGCAGTTTCGCGATCCTTGTCCTTTGCTTTCGCATTTCTTGTTTCTGTTTGCTGTCGCGCTTTGCGCCCATGCTTTTGTTTTCGTATTTACTACTTACTGTCTTTTAATTCAAGGATGCGGTTTCGCGATCCTTGTTCTTTGCTTTCGCATTTCCTGTTTCTGTTTGCCGTCACGCTTTGCGCTCAGGCTTTTGCTTTCGTATTTACTATTTATTGTCTTTTAATTCAAGGACGCGGTTTCACGATCCTTGTCCTTTGCTTTCGCATTTCCTGTTTCTGTTTGCCGTCACGCTTCGCGCCCAGGCTCTTGCTTTTCGCATTATTGTCTTTCGTTTTTGCCTTGCCATCGACTCAGTGTATTCGGGAGGAATACCTTTTCCACTTTTTTTACCTGATATGTTTTGGGAAAATCCTTGATCTGGGACAAGATCAAGTTGTTAGGTGATGAGTTCTTTTGCGAAACCCATTTACCAAGACCAGTGTCGAGACGTGCATAGCACCCAGACACTGCGTCATCGGATGCGAGATTCGAGAAAATCATATGCCATATGTAGGCAAGTTGTTGATCGTTTCAAAAGATTTAGAATGTTAAGATAACTTTTTAAAAACATTATATCTTTGCGAAACACACTCTTGAGGCTCCTATTGAGGACCTATATCCCTTTCCTTGTAGTGTGCTCTTGAACATGCGAGGCTTGCTAGTACTACGACGATTGGATGAGATGGTCATATGACCTCGATTAGTGCTTTGTGCACATTGTTGAAAACACTTATAAAAAAAATGGGATCGCCTTCATAGGCAAGATGCTCATTTTGGTCTAATGGACCAGAGCATGAAGAATGATGCAACGACTAAGAAACCTCGTCGCGCTCAATTCCACTTGGCTTCGTCAAGAGAGAGGACGAAGGGTACCAACTCCGATGGACAGACCATTTATGACTTTTTACGGGGAAAAGACCCATCTTCCTTAGTCATCGGAGGTTAGGGGGGGGGATTGGGGCTACAATAGTTAGCTTAACACTTTTGCAGAAGTTGGATGCATCCTTATCAGGCCTTGGGGACTTACTCTCTTGACCATCGGTCGTTTCCATAAGAATAAGATTCAGTCAGACAACCGAGGTATCTTAAAATACTTAACATAATAACACTCGGCTTGGTCTCGACTGTTTCGACTCACGTGCCATGTATGTACCCGCATGGCCGGTTAACAAGCAATAACTAAATTAAGCATGCTTACCTTTCAGTTTGTTGTACTTAGCTTGTTTCTCCAGTTTATCTGCTTAGTTTGCTCGTTACTACCTGGTGCATAAATTATTTATGCCTAATTTAGTTCTTTCTGTTTTTGTGCTCACCGACTAGTTTTTCGCAAAACTAACCCATTTCATGGGTACAAGTGACAAATAGGTGCATCACAGGCGATGACGCGACTGCAAGATGACTTCAAGATCCACTGTTTCTGCTCGTAGTTATTCTTCTGGATATTTTGGTTTTTGTTACAATTTCCTTTTAGGAAATCCAAATTTTGTACAAACCTGACACTCTCTTTTAATAGAAGAAATGGTTTCCTAAGTATTATTGCAGATCGTCCGTGGTAAATCCTTCTTCTCTTGCTAACGTGCCCAAAGTTGTCAAACTTGTCATTTTTCTTTTGAAGAAATCGTTTTCGCTGATTTTAAAAATAAACTCGTTAAAGAAAATGAATTTTTCAACTATTTCAAGGAAATTATAAAGTTCAAAATTTTGGGGCGTTACAATAAGTATCACATTTTTTTGTATATCCTGCACTCAAATCAGGATAACATATAGGCAACCATAGCATCAATAGATATCTACAACTACGTGTGGTGTGTGTGCATAATTTATATTTGCAATTCAATTGAGAATTTAATGGCACACCTCATGCTTACAAGATAAATGCATAAACATGCTCTCTACAAGTTCAATTAAGGTATCTTACTATTCAGATCTTTCCAAATGTTTAGCACTTTATTTATGATTCAATAAGGTTTACAAACACTGATAATATACCATACATGTCAAAAATATATTAAAACCACAAGGTCCAAACATGGTACAAGTTAATCACAAGCATAAGTCGTCAGGGGAAATTTGGATCCCTAATGATCCATTTTTATAAAATCTGTTAGGATTAACAAAATGCATATAAAATCACAAAATTTTTACCGTGGTTACCTGTATTTGTCAAGAACACAGTCCAACAAACATATCTCAACAATAATAAATACAAAAATAATGAAAAATCTTTTACGAAACCCTATTATGATAGAGTTTCGATCCATAATCTGTAAATTGCATGATTTTCATCAGATTAATGTTTTTCTTGAAATTTATATAAAATGTTTTTAACCAAACCCTTTTTACACGGTCTGTTATTATGTGTTAATATTCACCCAAATTTTTTATAAAATATTTGGAGTCATTTTTCTTGGGCGTTTATATCTTTTATCAGAGATGAGTCAAAATCTCATTTTTTTAGATTTGATCAGATTCAATATGGATTAACTCATGAATAACACCAACAATAATCAAGTTATGACTGAATTGAATACAAACCAACGAAGAAACCCTATTTAGGCATGTTTCTCAAAATCATTTTTATGAAAAACTCACGATTCGTCTTCTTCGAGTCCAAATAACAATTTTTTCAACAAAGAAAACATGCATAATAGATCAAAACATGTAAATATGTTGTTGAAAACTAAAATAATTAAGATATGCATGCTTAATGTACGTAGAAAGCATCTACTACATAAATCTTACCTGAGAATCAATAGATCTTTAGGGTAAAAAGAGATAATCGGGTAATCCGATCTCTGCACCATCACAACCACCAAAGTATGTGCAAGTTTAATGGTTGCTGGAAAAGTTCTAAGAAGAAGAAAGAAGGAAGAAAAAGAAGATGAAAAAGGAAGAAAATAGAGGATTCTAATGAGAATGGGAGAGAGAGAGAGAACTAATCTTTTTATTCCTTTTAATGAGGGCCTTTATTTATAGATGAACTTAGGCAAGAGTCCCATCTCTAATATAAGAGGTTAATATTTATGAAATTTTTTTATTAATAAAATAAAATAATAAATTATGGGTCCTAATTCATTAAATTTCGAAATTAATTAAGATAGAGAAAAAAGTGAAAACTTCATGCCCTGGCTTGGGCTCCAGTGACATGGTAACCTTCCGGGAGGCCTAAAGACCCAAAGACTCAACATAATTTGATGTTTAAATAATCAATTTGATAATCCTCGAAACGTAAATCGTTGAGGTGGTCTTAGATTTAATCGTAAGCACACGGATTGACAAGAAAATTTAGTTGATGTTGAAAAACATTAATTTTTCACTTATAATTAGGCATAAATTTCGGTCGATGATAAAACGCTCAAATCAATACCAATTTGGGCAAGTAGATAGTCGATTTTGATGCCTTTGAAATGAGGAATGTCAAGGTTGAATCCGATTTAATAGGTGAGTCACTGATCAACCAAATTTTTTGTTGAAACAACAATTGTTCAGATAGTCCGACTCTATGGGTCCAATCTAATGAGATTAAATCCAAATCCAAAATTCATAGTCTAAAATCATTTACTTTCTTGTTTAGTCCACATTTTAAATTTTACAAATATTCTTGCAATGTTCTTCGTAACTTGAGACTTAATTTCATAATAATTCAAAATCAAGAAAATTAAGAATTTCAAAAAAAGCAATAATTTGCACTCAGGATACACATAAAGTTCATCATTTATTCATTTTAATTGTCAAATAAAAAAATCTAGGGTTTTACATTAACACAATATATTTTTAAGCCAAGTGAGATCCCTTTATGTGAATACTATCTTTTGTTAGAGGCTTCTATTTAAATGCCAACCAAGACGCCTTCATGAGCAAAATAGAATGATTCAAGTGTAAAACAAAACCTCAGTGACCACATTTGGTAAATTTCCATCATCTTTAATTTAATTATCATCTCCTGAGATATTTATTAAGATCCCATGTTGATGATAAAATGGAATAATCAGCTCCTATTTATTGCATTTCACAAGGACCCCATGCAAAAGTGGTGGATAAATTTCCCCATAGTATGTTGTTCCATAATTAAGGCAGATTTTGTTAATATGTTGCTGTAGTGGGACATGGTTATCAATAATACTAATGCCGGCATAAAGCTTGGCTAGGGTTGAGAAACTCACTCTCTCTCATGGATACAACTACTGATATGGGGATACAACCATTTTTATGTAGTTTTCAATATGAATAGTATATACGAGGACATGATACGGGGGCCAAAATGGATTGTTCTTGTGACATAGGAAACTAGTGTTCATATGCACTCAACTATGTAATGTGATTTCCCCCCACATATCTCACAAGTTGGACAGAAAAACCTAGTTCATACCTGTATGGACACACATTGTTCCACAAAAGCATCAACTGCCCAACGGCCAGGTTTTCTACTAGTTATATCAAAATGTCCTATGCCATTCACCAAGATGCTATAGCCACGATGGTGTTTTTTCACAATTCAGATGGCTTTCTGCACCCTAGCAGTGTTTCAACATTGGCTATTAATCACTTATGGCAATGAGGCAACTTTTCTGAACAACATTTGGTAACACATACAACAATGACAGTTGCCCTTAGCCAAGGGTCGCATCATCTTGCTGAACTTTAGTCAAGTTTTTGTAATGTGGAAGATTATGTATTTGTGATGTAAACACATACTCATTTGTAATTTACCCTTTTAAGGGTTTTCATATGTAAATAAACAATACAGGTGCTGCTCACCTGCGAGATAACTGGGGGTCATTTCTGGCTGTATTTTCCTCCTTCATTCCTATTGGTACCAGATTTACAGAATAAGGAATAAAATAATTAGCTATACTATGCTCTACTTTGAATACAGTCTCTATTGGCCAATAAAAGGGATATCTATTGATCTGGTATTACAATGACAACAACATGCTAGCACTTTGCTCATTTATCAGGTAACGAACGTTTGAGTCTCAAAATAATTTTAAGCTCAGCTGTGGTAAAACATAGATACATGTAGGTGTTAAAATATGTATTATCGTCATTTGTAATCTCGTATATATTTATATTCACCCAAAAGGGTATTTCTGTAAATTCCTGTTTTGCGCATATTCCACTTTGGAATATTGCTTGTAATTTTCCATTTTTATTTTTTATTTTTTCCTTTTTTCCTTTTTAATTTTCGGCTGCTGTGCCACATAGGGAGGCTCCCCAAAGAGTCGTTGGGGAGCCTCCAACGGTCACATATGTGACCGTTGGGGGCTCCCAACGACTCTCTTGGGAGCCCCCTTTGTGGCTCCTTTTCTTGCTTATAAATAGGGGCTCTCCCCTTTGTATTTACTTACTTCTTGAGGGAGCTTATGCTCCATTGTAATGGGGTTTTTACCCCTTGTCCATTGTTTCTTCAATGATATGCAACTTATGACTTTATGTCATATTTTTCCCTTTTTATGGGTTTTATGGGTTAGCACATTATGTGCTTGTGTTGTTTCCCTTTAATGGGTATATTTGCACTTCACGTGCATATGTATGGGTTCATTATTGAACCCAATGTATTCCAACTCACTTTCTAACATGGTATCAGAGCAAGGTTGAGATCGAGTTGCTCTTTGGTGCATCGGGAAGCATGGTATTCAAGAATTTGTTAAAGAAAAATGGTGAAGTATTCGTTTCTCTCTATTGTCTTTCTTATAGCTATTCGGTATGCATTCTATTTATTTGAGTATTGTATGAAGAATGTAATATGTTCTTTTCTTTATGTGTGCTTTTTGTCATTATGTCTTTTTTGAGTTACTTGCTACTCCATTGAATCGTTTTCGTATGTTTTTCTTTGAAAAACTTTAAATGATAACTTGTTTGGCAAAAAATTAGATATATGATTGCTCAAAACTTGCTTTAATGGGTCGGTAAAAATTTATGACCGTTGGAACTTTGAATTTACATTTTAAACCTAACCTTGTTTATGAAAATATCTTCATATGAATGTTTAGTCTTTAAAGAAAGGTATGTTAAGATTAAAATGTTTGTGAAATATAGTTTTTTGAAAAATGTTGGCATATATGAAAAATTCCATATTATGTGTCCGTTTTATATGAGCAACATTTAATTAAGAAAGTTTTTTTTTATAATACCGGTTGAATTAAGTTTTAAAATGGTCTTATGGAATATGGTGATTTTCTTTCCATCTTTACACTCTTAAGGATGTTTTCAACATTTAGAGAGTTCTCTCTCTTTTCAATAAGAGACATTTATATGTTGTGATTGTCTCTTGTGGGTTTTGGTGTTTGCCCTTTTGTTTGTTCATTAGTGAATGTTGTAAGTGCTTAATGCACTCTTTTGCTTTTCCGCATATTTCATTACAAAAGTTATGGTCTTCACTAATGTTTATTGTGTACTTATTTCATTAGGAGTAGGTAATAATCTATTAAGTCATGTTTTTTGATAAAACTTAAGAGTGTTAAATTTTTCCTCAATAAATGTTTACTTTTTATTTAAGCCATAGTACAATCTTATTTATCATAAGGTTTTGTTAATGAATCTATTTTGTTGGGATTTCTTCCACTTTAATGGAGTTTTCTCCTTCTTTGGGAGTTGTATATGTTTTTTGTTCAAACTCTCCTTAAGGAGCCTTTCGGTCCTTATTATCTTCTTGTGAGTATATACTCTTTTATGAAGATTTCATGATTGTTTATCATTTTTAAGTTGCAATAGTAGATTTCATAAGTTTTTCGAACTTCACCATCTTTATGAATGCCTATATTGGCCTAAGTTTGTTATTTTTTGAACTTCACCAACTTCACCGTTTAATTGCACCTTATGTCTTTCATAGTTAAGGCTTGTTTGTTCCAAATCGGTTCATACACATGATGTTGCTTAATATTTCATGTTATGTTGCATAGTAAGCTTTTTTTGGTGTACAAGACTTCTTTTGAAGATTAAGCATAATTCGTGTTTATGCAAAATTGTTTTGATGGATTATATTGGACCTTTGATTCAATTTGTTAATCAGTCCTCTTTGTAAAAACTTTTATTTGGAAAATGATTCCTTATGTGTTTATTGCCCTTTTGTGGCATTTATGTTTGTCCATCACATGTTATTTAATGCATCATTTATTTGGCCTTAGTATTGTTATATTAGAGATGTTTGTCGAGGTGAGTTATGGGCACCTCGTGTTGTATCATTTTTAGATTGTCCACCTTCCATATTATAGATGGTTGTTAAGGTGAGTTATGGGCACCTTGGGACTCTAAAATGATTTGTTATTTGATCTCTAATTATGAGTCTGACACTCATTTCTTCTCTTGTGCCATTGATATTATGGATGCTTCTATGTAAATGTGATGGACATATGGTATTTGAAACCTTAAATGTTTTAAGGTACATTTAAAATCAAGATGTTTTGGGATTATAGCCCAACCTTTTATTTGTTTATGAATCTTATGAGTGCATTTGCACATTTGTGATTCCGTATGTTGTGCTCGTTGTGCACATGTGTTCTTGTGTTTTTTCACAAGTGTTCTTGGTGTGTATGTTCACACATTTGTTCTAAAGAATATTATTTTATCGGTTGTAGTATCTTGTTGAAGATACGTTTTACTTGCATTTATTCCAAAATGTTATTATGAGTATTCCTTTTTAAAGGAATATTGTTTCATTCAAGGTTTATTTTCATTACAAGTTTATTGCCTTAAAAGTCTTTTCCTTTTATGCCCATTATCTAAGTGTCATCATATGTAGACAAGAATTTTATTACACCTTCGTGTGTTTTTAGCCCTTTGTTGACTTTTGCTCTCTTGGTCTAGTAGCTGAACACACTTGTCTTGAGTGTTTTTATATGTAGACAAGGCACGTTGATTCACACCATGGTGTGTGATTTTTAGCCTATGTTGGCGTTTGTGTCCTTGTTCTAGTCGCTTAAGATGTATGCCCATGGTTGGCTTATTTCACTCATTTCAAGTGCTATCATATGTAGACAAGAGATGTATTATGTTTTAGCCCATGGTTGGCTTATTACTCTTGTTCTAGTAGCTGAACATACTTGGTTTTAAGTGTATTTTTTACGTAGACAAGAGATACTTTTTAGTCTATGTTGGCATGTATTCTCTTGTTCTTATCGTAGATGCACTTATTTCAAGTATTATTATATGTAGACAAGAGGTTCTTTTACACACCTTTGTGTGTGTCTTTGGCCTTTAATGGCTTTTTATTCTTGATCTAGTAGCTTATACACTTGATTTATGGGTTTTGGAGGACTAATTAGGAAGTTGTTTGTAATGGATAAACTATTGTTGAAATTTGCAAAATTTCATTCATGACTTATGTTTTTCAAGTAACTCATATTTTTTGATATGAATATCAAGTTGATTTCTTAGCATTTAATCTATATATTAAGTGCTTATGGTTTTTGCCACCCTTATATGCAAAATGTGGATTTTGTCAATTAAGTATGACTTTCATAAATGATTTTAAAACATTGTGAACTCTTGGGTTTATTTTACCTAAAGTATGCTTGGAGACTTCGTTTCTCTTGTTTGGGACTTCATTACATGTTTGAAGCATGATCATTAATGAGTTCTTTGAGTATTAATTCATTTAATGATAATATGCATATGCTCTTTATGGCCTTTTTTGGGCTCTCATTCAATAAAGCATAGGTATTTTATGCCTCTTCATAGGCTTCTTGTGGTATCCCTTTGTGGATCATTTTGTTATTCCCCATTATGGGGTTATATTTGTCCAATGATGGACCTTATGAATGCATTATGCATTCTTACAATTTATTTTTGCATAATTTGCTTCCGCTCAGTTTGTTTTAACATAATGTATGATTTTGAAACTTTAAGTGTCATTTCTGCATAATTTGCATAATTTCTAACATAGGTCATCCATAATTATGCTAGTTAGAAATGGTCCATTTGAGTAAAAGTGCAAAGATATGTTTTACTTGTTTCTTTGTTGATTCTCTATAGGATCGCTAAAGATGTGGAACATTAGATGCATCATGGATTCGATCGATGGGGAATTGGACTTGAAGACCTAGCTCAAACTGTCATGAAGATGGAGTTTTTTCTTAAAGACTTTTGAAGAATTGGACTTCGTCTCAAGACTTCCCTTTGATTTTCCAAACTTTCGGGTTTTTTCCCCGCAAAGTTTGAGGGGGGATGTTAAAATATGTATTATCGTCATTTGTAATCTCGTATATATTTATATTCATATATATATAGATGCATATACATATATATATATATATGTATATGTATATCTATATATATATGAATATAAATATATATTCTTTATTCACCCAAAAGGGTATTTTTGTAAATTCCTGTTTTGCGCATATTCCACTTTGGAATATTGCTTGTAATTTTCCATTTTTATTTTTTATTTTTTCCTTTTTTCCTTTTTAATTTTCTGCTGCTGTGCCACATAGGGAGGCTCCCCAAAGAGTCGTTGGGGAGCCTCCAACGGTCACATATGTGACCGTTGGGGGCTCCCAACGACTCTCTTGGGAGCCCCCTTTGTGGCTCCTTTTCTTGCTTATAAATAAGGGCTCTCCCCTTTGTATTTACTTACTTCTTGAGGGAGCTTATGCTCCATTGTAATGGGGTTTTTACCTCTTGTCCATTGTTTCTTCAATGATATGCAACTTATGACTTTATGTCATATTTCTCCCTTTTTATGGGTTTTATGGGTTAGCACATTATGTGCTTGTGTTGTTTCCCTTTAATGGGTATATTTGCACTTCACGTGCATATGTATGGGTTCAGTATTGAACCCAATGTATTCCAACTCACTTTCTAACAGTAGGCATAGTCTACATAATAGCACTCAAGTGTACATTCAAAATGCAAAACTAATAACTGAATGCGTGCATTATCAGCATAACAGAAACCATATAGACATAGTTATTTGTGCAATACCAATGCAACAAAATATTTTACTGGGCAAGAAGTTTCCGCTGTCCTGACAAAAAACTTGATGAAAATATAGTTTTTTTTCATAACAAACAAAGTTCATGAAGAATTTACAGGTCAAAGTTTCTGATGACCTGACAAAAACCTGATGAAAATTTAATTTTGTGTCATGCAAGCATAGTACATGAAAATTGAATCACTTCCATTTGTTCTGATTATCAATTTGGTGCTTGTTTTCAGACCTTAAATGACTGGTATGATCGAGAGATTGATGCGATCAATGAACCTTATCGCCCTATTCCGTCGGGGGCAATAAGTGAGGGTGAAGTATGTGTTATATTTCTTCGTTCGTCATGTATACTATTTTACTTGCTGCAGTGTTTTATATGTGGCTGTTCTTCCTAGTGTTGAAATGCGTTGCATCATTCTTCTGGAAGTGGTGGAGATAATGTTTTCTATTTTGTTTTTTGTTCTTTTAATTCCTAGGTTAGAACCATTTGCTGGATGTAAAATGGGCTTTCTAATGACACTACTTGATGTGGCGTCCCTGTCATTTCTTGATGCTGTCATCCTAACTTTGATCCCTCTCTGTCCACCTTGTGTACCTTTATTCATGGACTTGTCACAGGGGTTGGTATTCTGTATATATAGTTTTGGCTACTGAATAATAACCTAGGATGGTGTTTATTAAAACATGATTACTGCTGAAATGTAGCAAGTTTAGGGACATTGAAGTAGAATACCTGCTGCATCCTAGAGTTGAATATTGGAGACCCAGTTGTAATATTTGGCACTTACTATAAAGTTGATTGAGGCTTTTAAAGTGAACTTAAACATTCTCATAAAGGTAATAGTTAATACATCCCATAAGATACATGTACACGTGAGAGCACAAAGTTGGGAAATCAGAATTACTTGAATTACCCTCAGCATATACTGGAAACACATCAGGAGAAAGATGAAGCTGCCCTTGATCCTATGCTTTGGCAAATGAATGAAAGAGTAAAATAATTGAATATACTATTGCTATACTGTCAAACATGATGGTGGGAGTAAACCATTAACATGAAGCCTCATTTAAATGATTGTAGTCCCAAATGATTCTTTGACTTGATTATGGACTTTACATAATTTCTCAAGATAATAGAGAATTTAATTTTCAAGATGATGGTGGAAAGTGCATCTGCTTATTGTTGTGGGAAGAAATGTGAATTTATGTCTCCAACCTGTGGAATCAATGCTGACTTTATAATGATAAATTTCTCTTTATGGATCAAAGTTGTATATCCTGACCAGGTCCAACATCTTGATCATTGTGTCCGGGTTCTATGTGTATGACTTAGATTTTGAACCTAGGTTCATATGCACGTATGTCTGTGCATGAGCATGTGCATGAGTCTGCTAGAGTGAATGCAGTCTGGTGGGCATGCTGTGTGTGTGTGAACTAAGGTTCATGTGTATATGTAGCAAATACCGGTGATGCAATTGATAACCTTTGGAAGACAAAGAAAATGTTAAAGAATGCTAAACATGGAACACATAATATACTATAGATAAGATGTAGAAAAGAATTATGAAAATATATCTCACAAGTTTTCCAAGATAAGGAATAGGCAAAAACTAGGTATCATAACCATATTTGTTTGTTATGAATGAATATCAAATGATATTAATGAAATAATGAGATCAGGTGGTGGTTGTTTAATGAAAAATCTGAAAATGAACCAAAAGGGAGTCTGATCAAAGAATGAGATGCAGTGTTGAGGAAGCTGAAACTATATTAAATAGATTGGAAAAAAAGTTTTGAGGTTCTCATAGGGTTGTTCAGAGGAGAATATTGCATGTCTGGTAGGCTATTCAACAAAATCTTGAGGATGAGAATATACCCATTGAATAAAAGAAAAGTTGCTTTATTCCTTCCTATTTATAAGAACAAGATAACATCTAGATTTGCATCTATTATGAGGGAAGTGAGATGTATTATGAAGCTTTGTTGGAGAGTGGTAGGGCACCTTAGATGATAATAAATTATATCTGAGTGTAGAAACAAATGATTATTTCTGCATATTTACCTTTTGTACATAAGTCCAAATATATCTGAGTGTGTGGAAACAAGTGTTTATTTCTGCATATTTGCCTTTTGTGCATAAGTTTTCATTGGAAGGTACTTTTATATTTTCACCATATGGGACAATGTAGTCATTTTTACTTTTATTTGTGTCTTTCTAGTCTAGAGTTATTTAATGATAGATGTGTCATTCTTCTCTTTTATTCTTTCTAGTCTAGAGTTATTTAAGGATAGATGTGTCATAAATTTTCATTGGAAGGTACTTTTATCTTTTTCACCATATGGGACAATGTAGTCATTTGTACTTTTGTTTGTGCCTTTTTAGTCTAGAGTTATTTAAGGATAGATGTATCATTTTTTGCTTTTATTTTTTTGTCCCTCTTCATGTTGCAAGATTTATTATTTTGTGTGGAAAAGTAATGAAGACCCAAGATTGAGGGGCTTTCTTCTTCAACTCCATTGTTCACAGATTGGTACCATAAAATGTTGTGAAAAGCGTTGAGGCTTAGCGAAGTGTAAGCCTCGAGGCATAAAGCATAAGCCTCAAAAATATACTTTTGAAAACTTAAAAAAAACTTTAGAAAAATATCTAAAAATATAAATAAATAAAAGAAATGCTTTATTGATGAAACAACAACAAATAAGAAATTAAAAATCTCAAATAAATACCAAAAATATGATATTAACATGTAAAAGTAACATTAATGCAACAACTTGATCTATGTAAGTATCTAACAAATAAAATATGAGCATTCAATGAAAAGTTAAGTAACAAAATCACTAACAACCAAATTTCTCAACATCATGTCAACATCTATTCTTTTGCAAGCAATTGCTCCATAAATGCCTTTTCAATCTATTCTTTTGCAAGCAATTGCTTTAAAATCTTTCTTTCTCACAATGCATTTTTAACTTGCATGTTTGGTGCACTACCTGGCATTGAATATTTTCCCAGCAGATATTTGCTTTCAGAAATACTATATTCATATTTTATTGGCCTATTTTCAGGTTTTTTTAGGCTGGATGATCTAGTGGCCATGATATGTCACAGATTAAACGGGCAGTTTTCAGAAGGTGAAATGGTACATGGGAAAATGGATGAATCTGTTTGTCGCTTTGGAATTTTGAAGGTTCTCAATGGTCGAGAGTGCGAAACAAAACAAAAAAATGGGAACATATCAACAAATAATGTGAATAGGAAGAGATAAAATACAAAGGCAAAAAAAACTGCTATGCAATTTCATTTAATAAGAACTTAAAAAAAAAATTCAACGTTCCAAGTGATTGCAATCATTGCTTACATCCATGCAGGTTTTCATGCACTGGATCAACCAAGTAAAAATTCCGTAACAAAATCACATAGAGGAACAACACACTCAACTTGAGGCAACCCCAAGTCATGCCTCATGAGGTATATCAACTATCTGAAATAATCTCCAGAAGAGTTTGAAGTTTGAACTAGTTGTATCTATCATATAAACATAGTCTAGTGGCATGTGAGGGAAGTTGTCTAACAATTGATAAAGTGAAAGTGCTTCCTTTGTTAAAGAGAATGGCATAGTCTCACAACAAGAAAATCTATTCCATACACCACATTTTTTTTCTTTACAATTAATGCTAGGATTTGGCAAACCCCTATCAGTAAGTTAATAACAACTCGAGATGCAACTGCTAGCATATTATATGAAGTGGGTGGCTGGACAAAGGAAAGAATGTAATGAACGCATCCATTGAGAAGACTGAGAATTTGATTCGGAAGAAGGAACATTTTTCTAAAAAACTTCTAAAGTAATTCATCATATTGTTTACTTCTCAAAGTTCCGTATTGGTTCTGCATGATAATGTAGCTCACGAGCATGGAATTCCTACTGAACTACTTGAGGAATTGAAGGGTGTGTGAGAGAGAGACGAGATGTAAAACCCAACCTTTTTGAAAAAAAAAATTTGGATCCGTATCCAACCTGGATCCAAACCCAAAATGTGTAATGAAATACGCGAAAATAAACACAATGTTCTATAATGGACATTCACACATAGAATGCGAAGATAAAGTCCACAATGGACATATACAAAAGCCAAAAATGGCTTGCAAACATAAAAATGTTATAAAAGAAAGAAATGGGCTTCAAGAAGCCTTACAATGCAAAGGGGTCTACCCCTTTATTTGTAGACAAGAGAGTGAGAGAGAGAGAGAGTGTGGGAGAAGAAAGGGAGAAGGAGTGGGCATTGGGGGCCCCAACAAGGAGTCGTTGGGGGTCCAACGACTCTTGGTTGAGACCCCCAATGCAACATGCATTTAATGCATGTACAAGAAGTGACACTTGTGGATGCTGTTTTTTCTGGTGTCTCAACATTAGATGATGTTTTCTAATGTTTCGATGGATGGTGCTGTTTCCTGATATCGGTTGAGGGCTAAGTTTGAAACCCTGTAATAAAATACAACTTGTGTGCTAAGTTACCTAGGAAACCCTACTTGACCTCGAGAATTCTTACCCGTTTTGAGTATCCGCGGGCAATGGTAATAATAAAAAGTGGAACTTAAATGTGTATGTGCATCCTAATAGGGACATGCATATGAAAGAAAACTTAATCAAAGATAATAAATTATTCATGCATATGCATTGAGATCATGCATATTTACTTGTTCTGTATATTAATTGCATGAATTTGCATCTTGTTGCTTGGAGAGTATTTCATACTGCTTACTTAATATTGTGCAATTATTCTAGTAGTATTCCTTTAAATTATTGCATGAATTCTATCTGTATTCTTTAGGCTTATTTGTTTCATTAGAGTGATTCATACGCAGAATTCCTTGGATTCTGACACCCTACTTTTAGTGTTTTTCGCAACTTCAGATGCCCAGTAAGGTGACTTGCTCATGAGAGAAACTACGAGAGGACTACAGGACTGCTTGACAGACTTCTATAGACAATGTGGCTCTTTCTTTTTATTTCCTTTTATGCACTCTGATGTTCTTATTTATTTGTCTCATGACTCTATCATTTCTTAATTTAATAAAGTTGATTCAGTTTGGGTTTAGTTTGAAGGATGGTGTGTAAGATCCCTTGATGTTTATGGATGTGAAATAGAACTGTAAAGGCCTCGGGTTTCTGGGAAACTTTTCGCAATTGATTAAAAAAAAATCTGCAATTTTTCAAGGGTATAAGTTGGGGTCGTTATAAATGTAAAATTAGATCACATCACCAAATCGATTTTCCCTTCTCTTTGTCCCCCCCCCCCTTTTATTAAATAAAGAGAAGAACCCAAAACCGATAGTAGGTTTTGATCAGCAAAGGAGGGACGTCATATCTGGAAGAAAATGAAGGAAGAAAGAAAGAGGGAGAAAGGAAGAAAAGGAGAGAGAAGCCAAAGATCTTTCCAGACTTGTCTGAGTGGGGAGATTAAGGCCCAGCCGTGCTCTGATACCATGTAAAATCAAATCACGTCACCAAGAACTACACAAGAGGGAAGGTAAGAGAAAGGAGAAGAAGAAGGCTGCAGCAAATAATTTCCACACCCTTCCTCATGGGTCGTGGGTTTCTTTTATATCAACAATAAAATACATACAAATAATACCCCTGATTAGTATACAAGATAAATTTACATAAGAGGGGCAACAATGGAAACATTAAATACATGAAGGGGCGTTACACCCAAATACAGCAAACACGTCAACCTGGATCTGGATCCAGATCCATAACGTCACGTCTCAATAGGGGATGGCCTGGATGACATGGTTTTCCCAAAGTGGATACAAGGGTGCAGCAGGGTTGTTTATATTGCATATAGGATTCTCCACTAATATAAAGAAAATCTGCAAGAAGTATAAAGTACTTGTACAAATACAAGAATGTGCTATACATTACATAGTATGTCTATGTGTGACAGCACCTACGAGCACCCAGCACCAGCACATGGAAGTTCTAATGTCGACACATGCATGCAGGGACTCTTGAAGTACCAATTTTCTATAGTTTATCGTGTTGATAAGATCAGAAGGTATGATCACAACTAAAAATTGCCAAAATGAATTGATCATGGTAATGTTGCAATGGTGTCATAATAAATTGTTGTTGAAAAGGCACCCTAATTATGTGTTTTAAAACAAATGTAGAGAGCCAATTGCTTTCAATTTAGAAATATAAAAAAAATAGAGCCTTGCATTTTCTTTTATTCTAAAGTATCTCCTTTGATCTCAAATTCTCACAAAGACAACCGTGATTTTTTACATTCTTCTAAGAAAATCTCACTCATAATACCACACAACTAATCATGCAACTACTATACAAAGTCATGGACATGGTGTTACCATGTGTTTGTAGTCCATGTTGGTGTTTTTTCATTTCAACATGGAACAAACACAAAGTGCTCATATGACATAAGTGACAAGAAAAGAAAATGAGGAGAGAAAAAATGAGAGAAATAATAGAAGGGAAGAGAAACATGAGCTGTTACATACTGCATGGCACGAAGCTTTAGTAACACAAAAGATTGACATCACACTTAGACCAGGTTTGATGAAGATGAAGATGGAGAGAAGATGCAATTTTTTTCAAATCAAAATATAGCTACCGTGAGCTATTTTATCAATAATGAGAACTTTTGGAAGTGTTTGAATTCCCAGATGTGGGGGACATGGGTTTTCTATTGCGTTTCAAGTGCCCCGTTAGTGTACGAGTCTTAGAGCTTCCATATGTGTAGTTAGTAACAAGCTAGTGGTAATGTACATAGGATATCTGCTGATATAATCACAAAACAACATGCTTAGTTTGGTGTCCTGCATGGGTTCTGTCTCGCGTTTCAAGTGCCCCTTAGTGTACAAGTCTTGAGCTTCCATATGCATGGTTAGTAAAAAGCTAGTGCTAACTTACATAAGAACAGCTACTGATAATCACAAAACATGCTATAATGGTCACATACCATTGCCTTCTGAGACCACCAACAAACTCATAGGTCTGAATAAAGGTCTGTCAAGGTGTCCTGAGTCAATCTCTTAGTACTGGTAGTGTTGCCATTGATTATGTTTCCACAATGATTCTGTGTCAATTTTATCTGCCTTGGTCTATGTGGAACTTGGATGAGATAAATTAGTTGGTGATTCTATTTGTTTATGGATGTTGTTGCAGGTCATAACTCAGATCTGGTTGCTGCTTCTAGGAGGCCTTGGCTTGGGTGCATTATTGGATGTGTGGGTGAGTCATGTGTTCAATATAGAGCCTTACTCATTCAATATGTTGGAAAATATCAGATTGCATGCACTCATTATCTCTATCAATTTCTAATTATAGGCGGGTCATACATTTCCAATAATTTTTTATCTTGCTCTGGGTGGATCCCTACTTTCTTACATATACTCTGCTCCACCTCTAAAGGTTTGGTTCTTCCTCCTAAGAAACTTCTACACAATCTACTAATTACTTCACATATTCTATGCTGGTAAGCCTCATTGTATATGTCCAGTAGTAATAGATCTTTTTTTTTTTTTTCAGCTCAAACAGAATGGTTGGATTGGTAACTTTGCTCTTGGTGCAAGTTACATCAGTTTGCCATGGTATGTCTTCAGCAATATAATTTTTCTATCTGCAAATGAATTTTACAAATTGGTGGGGTGGCACAACGTAATGCTGCACTCATGACTTGTCTTATAATATCATAGTTTCTTCTTTGTCATGTAAAACTATTCTCTTTAGATAATTGACACAAATTATAGTTTGTTGTTTTATGTATAGGTGGGCAGGCCAGGCTTTGTTTGGGACTCTTACCAGTGACATAATCGTGTTGACTCTCTTGTATAGCATTGCAGGAGTATATTTTGGTTTCTCTTTCTATCTTCTCAAACCCTTCTTTTTATGTGGATATCTGATTAATTTAGGTCTCTTATTGAAACACAGCTTGGTATTGCCATAGTAAATGACTTCAAAAGTATTGAGGGGGATAGGACATTGGGATTGAAGGTTTGCCATGTCAATTTTGCTTTTATATTCTATGTTTCCATGCCATTAAACTTGTGTGTTCATGTAGATTGACGCAACTTTCTAACTTTCTTGTATCATGTTGTCTCTGGTCACTCTGTTAGTCACTGCCAGTTGCATTTGGGGTTGATGCTGCAAAATGGATATGTGTTAGTGCAATAGACGTAACTCAGTTGTCTGTGGCCGGTATGAGATCTCTTTCATGCTTTCTAAGATAATCTGCTTTCATCATTTCTAGTGTATTCTACACTATAAAGCATCGAGACATTCAATTTTAATAATTTCATGCATGAAGTTTACTAGACATTGCCTATTTGTGATTCTTGTGTGTATTTCCAGCTTTTGGCTCATACAAAACTATGATCTTAAAGTAATTGAGGATAAATGAACCAAAAAAACCTAATTTGTTCAATAGATTGCGTTTCTTGTTGACAAATGCAGCATTCATGGTCATGTAGCAAAAAGTAACAAG
Organism: Nuphar pumila; assembly: GCF_984573655.1. NCBI lineage: Eukaryota > Viridiplantae > Streptophyta > Magnoliopsida > Nymphaeales > Nymphaeaceae > Nuphar > Nuphar pumila. The sequence goes on along the minus strand of NC_143252.1, from coordinate 22,601,434 downwards.
ACTGCCTGACCTTTTGCGATCTATTTCGATATGCATTGTTCTACCATGCTGAATGGGATTAAGCGAAATCTTAATAGCACTTTGATTATCGCAAAGTAGCACAAAAGATAACATCTTCTAATTTAACTCACTAAGCAAGTATCTAACCCATGTTATTTCTGAAGCCACAACCATCGCCCTATACTCGGCCTCTGTACTGGAACGTGCAAGTGCCTTCTGTTTCTTACTACATGATACAAGATTTGTCCCAAGAAATACACTATATCCTGAAACTGATCTTTGTTCATCTGCATCACCTGTCCAATTTGCATCTGAATAAGCCATTATAGTTATAACACTATTTGTTTCATCTCTTTTCTTGTAACATAAACCATCGTCAAGGGTACCTTTAAGATACCGAAGTATTCTCTTAATAGCCTCCACATGACTAGTTCTTGGAGAATGCATGTATTGTGATACTTGATTCCTGTACTTGGTTGAATCCTCATACACATCACCTTCATCACAAGTGAGCTTTTGATTCAATGGACTAGGAGTCAAAAGAGGCTTACAGTCTATCGTACCAGCCTTATTTAACAGGTCGATGGTGTACTATGTTGTGTCAGCAACAATGTGTCTTTTCCTCTATCAACTTCGACCCTCAAGAAATATTTCTGCCTTTCCAAGTCTTTCATTTTGAACCTTTGACTTAAAACTTTGATTTCTACAATATGCTTCTCAGACCTGATAAATCCATGCTTTTGAATGTAAAGGAAAAATCTCTCAAACCACGATCTGGATGCTTGCTTAAGTCCATATATAGCTCTATTCAATTTGCATACATACTGATTGAGATCCTTCTCACTATATGCCTGAGGTTGCTCCATATAAAGTTTCTCCTTCAAATCTCCACACAAAAATGCATTTTTAACATCCAAGTGGCTTAATATTCAACCATAGTTGCAAGACAAAATAATACGTATGGTTCTCATTTTTACTATTGGCCTAAAGTTCTCATTGTAACGACCCCAACTTATCCACGTGAAAAGTGATTTTTTTTTCTTAAAACAATTGTGGAAACTAAACCCAATGATCCGGAGACTTACATATTTAATAAATACCAAACCAAAAGAGATAGTGCATTGAATCAACGAAGGAATAACCAACTTTATTAACCAATAAAATGAATGTCATAAAAACCAAAAATAAATAAATAGTCTGTAACATAAAGCCACTCTGTCAAGAACATCAGAACATGTCACGCAAACTCGCAGGCTCCATGTAGCAGTCACCCCATCACTGAGCTTCCGATCCTCAAAAACATTTTTGAAATACAGGGTAAGAACCACAGTTCTTTGTACGAATTCCTCTAAAAATCCAAATAGAAAGTAAAGAGCATAAACCAAATTCATGCATAAATTCAAAGGAATATAACAACAACAATTTCATAATCAATTTACCATTCAAGCATTTAAAAAAGTATCATGCAATAACAATTTTCATACGAGACAGAATAAGTATGAATGCATAAACTAATGTAGAACAATAAAGATGCATAATTCATGCACTTGCATGAATAACTTATTAAGTTATGATCGGAGTTTCTTTTATATGCATGTCCTTATTAAATGCACAAAATTTTAGTTTCACTTTTCATTAAATCTGCAGATACTCAAAACGAGCACAGAATTTTCAAAGTCCAAGTTAGGTTCTCAGTTGTAGTTGACACACAATTTGTAATTTATTACTGGGTTCCACACTTTTTCCTCGACCAATATCAGGAATCAATACCTTCCATCGACTCATTAGAAATCAACATCTAATGTCGGGACATCAATGAAAACAACATCCAATTACACCACTTTTTTGGTATACCAATAACAATAACGCCACCACCACTCCCAGACAAAGTGTCTGAAATCTCCCTAAAACTGTGGCCGGGAGGTGAACCGTCACATTGGGTTAAGGGGCACAATCGCACACAAAGTTTTAGTATCCTCACGGTTTTCCCAAAACCACCATCCAAGATTCCCATACTATGGAAGGGACATTTTGGAAGAAAATTAATTATACTGTTTGTCTATTTTAACTTTTTAACAAATTCAAGTCCTTTACACAAGAACCGTTTTACAAATCAACATGCAAAACCCAACTCAGACCCTGGCCCGTCACATTTTAACAATGCAATAATTTTGGAAAGCTAATAATTCTAGAACAATTTTTGCGATGCATAAACAATTTTGGAGCAACACATGCTCTGGGGTCACATGGTCTGCATTGGTTCACAACTGACCATATAAGCATCTCAAGTGATATATGCATCTAATGCGAAATTCTTAGTGAACATGCACACACTTGTTTAAAACATGTTTACATTGCGCATTCAATCATACAACAAAAATGAACATATAAATCAATTTGCATACACATGCAAACACACACTTGTTTAAAACATGTTTACATTGCGCATTCAATCACACAACAAGAATGCACATATAAATCAATTTGCATACACATGCCAACAGATGCTTGCAACACACATTAACATGATCCAATTCATGCATAAACCCTCAAACATACACATGATCATATTCATGCAAACATCAAAATGAATTTCAGAATTTCCAATGTGTATGACATGAGCAATAGCAATCAAACAAATCCAAGTCATATTTATGTATCATTTCAAAAAATGCATACATCAAATTCAAACGTGATCATAATCGTGCATGAATTCAATTGTGCATGAATTACTTATCGAGTCAACCACAAGGCAGATTGAATTCACAATTTAAACAATCATCTTCCCAATAGATCCGGACCAGATCTGCATATACAAGAAACTTGGCAAGTCTGATCAGATTTATAAATGCCAAAACAATGCGAATCTGATCAGGTTTGCATTGAAGCAAAGTACTGCAAATCTGATCAGATTTTCACTCACTAGGAGTCAGCAAAACTGATCAGGTTTGCTCTTAAGCAAAGAACTGCAAATCTTATCAGATTTGCGCTCACTGGGAGTTGACAACTGACCAGGTTTGCACTCAAGTAATGCACTGCAAATCTGATCAGATTTGCACTCACTGGGAGTCAACAAATCTGATAAGGTTTGCACTCAAGTAATTCACTGCAAATCTGATCAGATTTGCCTCATTTGGGAGTCAGCAAAACTGATAAGGTTTGCACTGAAGCAAAGCACTGCAAATCTGATCAGATTTGCGCTCACTGAGAGTCGACAAAACTGATCAGGTTTGCACTCAAGCAATGCTTTGCGAATCTGATCAGATTTGCACTCACTGGGAGTTGACAAAACTGATCAGGTTTACACTCAATCAATACGCTGCAAATATGATAACAGTCGTCCAATAACAATATATTTAAATCTAATGACAACTATCAAATACAACATATTGTTAGATTTAATGTCTAACATCAAATTAAGATGCTGCTAAATCTGAAAATAGTCATTAAATTAACAGCATAAGGTAGATCTGATAAGCATAAAGAATAACATATATGGACAAGTCTAAAACAACATAACAAAAAAAGAATTTTCTGCAGTAGGTCTGGTCAGACTAAAATCAATTTAATAACAATCCCTGATATGGTTTAACCAATCTGAATTTCAGTCAGAAAAAAAACTATCATAGCAGTCAACATATAGGTATTAAAACAAATTTTATAACCAGAAATCAGATAGATAACAATAGGCCACTAACATGACCAAAAGAAATATGCTTATGGGTTTTAAATGCTCAATATAGTCCACGGCAAGGCATGTGAAAATCTGATTATCAGTCCAACCTTAATGAACTTAATAACAGACCAAGAAGTAGCATGTTAAAATTTGATTTTTTTTCTTTTTCAGTCCATCAAATTAAACTCAATAACAGCCCATAAAACAGTATGTTAAATCTGATTACCAATCCATCAGATTAAACTCAATAACAGTCCATCCAAAAATCAGTAGGGCACCCTATATATATATATACATATATGTATACGAAGCAAGAAATACACTTAGAAATAACAGATTTCATGTATATTCACATGAACATGAACATGAACATGAACATGAACATGAACATGAACAAAATATCAAGAAGTCTATTTACATGCTTCCTTTATTATTTTTCCCATAAAAAAAGATAGAAATCATGAGTGTCGACAAATCTGAAAATATATTTACATATATTTCCAGATTTGTGCACATAGTTGAATCGATCTTTCACCAAGGATTCGACCCATATACATGTATAATCAACATTCCACACACACACACACACACACACACACACACACACACACATACATATATATATATATATATGTATTTGTATTAAATTCCAGATTTCCTTTTTCCCTCTAATATGTATACATTAAATCCAATTTACACCCCTTTCTTCCTGTAAGAGTTAGAGAGAAACCCGTACCATGGTTTGGAAACAAAAATAGACCAGAAAATCGTTGGATATAGGGTAGAAAATGGTAAAACTAAAGGCGGATCATTTTTGAAAAATGCGATTTTTGGGCCAACCATAACTCGATTTCAGAAAAACGAAATACCAATGTTCTCAGAATTACGAGACACGTCTAACGATATACTTACCTGATTTTCGCCTTTGAATCTTGCCTGAATTTAACCTGAAATTCGCTCAATTTTTGCTCGAGTTTAAAGGTAAAAAAATGAAAAGTTTTACAAATATTAAATGTCTCAACTAGGTTTTGTCAGTGGGCCCTGGGTCACGCCCAGATCTCGTTGATGTCACCTATATTTGAGGATATTTTTCATGATTTTTATCAACTTTATAAAACACTTAGCCTATTTCAGAATTTCAGAATTTAAAAACTATAGAAACACACACGATATTACACTCATTATAGTCCAGTCTATGTTATTGTGTAAATCCTTTTGCCCCCAATCTGGCCTTGTGTCTTTCTATACTGTCATCGGGTTTATATTTAATCTTATACACTTACTTTGACCCAACAACATTTTTATCAACTGGTCTCGGGATAATATCCCATGTTTAACACTTATATAATGCCTTTATTTCCTCATTCATGGCCTCAATTCATCTATTTGATTTTGATGCAAGGTGATATGTCTTGGGCTCTTCATGTTTGGTGATCTTTACTGAAATTCTCATAACTGACCCATCTCTCTACTGGATGTCTGGTTCGAGTGGATCTCCTCACATCTGGCTGCATATGATCACCTTCACTGCTGGCTGTATTAGGCTGCACCTGATTTGTCCCTAGTTTCAGCCTCTGTTTGCAAAAATTCCAAGTTATATTTATCTAAATTTTTGCGGCTGTATACTTTACCTTTGAATCTGCCATTGTATAACTCAAGATCTTCATGTGAAAGGTTGTTCTGCTGATTATTTAGATCAACACATTTCTGATTCTCAAACTGCTGCTCGTGTATTTCATCTTCACATGAATTGCTATAATTGTCTCCGTTGGCTGATTTATTATTCTCTGTTGGGAAAAGATCTTCATTCAACCAAGGCTGATAAATATCAGCTGTTTGAGCTCTTTCATATGCATTATTTTTGTGATCGAACTTCTTTTCATCAAAGATCACATTTTTTGATATGCGGATGCATCTGTTTTCAATGTCATAACACCGATATCCCTTATATTCGTTAGACATATGCCTTTTTGTCAAACATGTTTCTCAAGGATGTATCAATATGCACAAAACAAATGCACCCATAAGCCTTCAATAGTCCATAATTAGTATGCTTACCAAATAGTTCATAAAAGGGAGATTTATCCTTAAGTATTTTCATCGGCAACATATTAATGACATGGACAGTAGTGTGAAAAACCTCTGTCCATAAGTGAATAGTAATACATTCTTCATCCATCATAGTCAAAGCACTCTCAACAATGTGCCTGTCCTTTCTCTCAAGCACATTTTGTAAAACCCTAAAAAAAAAACAAAAAAAAACTTAGATTCGGGTCAGATCCGGACCTGGACCCAACGGAGGCACCGCCTCTCTTGCCTTCTAAAGACAGCGAGGCAGGGGTTTCAAAGAGACCCCCCCCCTTTCCTCTCTCGTCTCTCTCTCCCCCGACCGCCTCTCCCACTCTCCTTGCCTCTGTCGAGTAATCGCCACCGGCGACCCTCTCCGGCAAGCTCCTCTCCGGTGAGCTCTCTCTGACGACCTCCAGGTACACGTCGCTCTCTCTTCTCCTTTTTCGTCCGTCTCTCTCTCCCTCTTTCTCTGCGTTCATCAGAAGGTTGGCAGGAGGCCAGTGGCCCCTATCGTGCCTTCCCTTACCTCTCTCTCGCTCTGCTACTCCTTGACAAATTTCGTATGGATGTATGCGTGGTTCAGCTTGCACAGGAAAAGGGAGAGAGAGAGAGGAGATTCACAATTGGCTGGGGCGGCACTCAATCGCTCGACCTCCAAAACCCTAAACTTTATAAAACAAAACAGATATACAATGATCCTTGTAATATCAGAGATATTACAAGAATGCCATTAATGAGGTTATATTGAGCATGTGTTTCATTTAAAATGCGTATGGATCTGGATCCAGATCCATACGCAAACTGTATTTTAACACCCTCCCTCAAGTTGTACGTGATTTTGGAGCATGTACAACTTGCTCTTCAATAGCCAAAATTGACGTCCTGTTAACCCCTTGGTAAACAGGTCTGCCACTTGATCTTCTGTTCGAACATGACGTAGTTCTATCTCCATCATTTCGACTTTCTGCCGTATAAAATGTTGATCAATCTCAATGTGCTTCGTTCTGCTATGCTGGATAGGATTACATGCAATGTTTATTGCGCTTTGATTGTCACATAAAAGAAATGATCGAATAATTGTCTCCCCAAGATCACTCAATAAGTGTCTAATCCTTGTGGCTTTTGCCGTGCCTGCAACCATCGATCTGTATTCAGCCTCTGTACTCGATCGTGCCACTGCCTTTTGTTTTCTGCTGCTCCAGGACACTAAATTGTGCCCAATATATACATAATATCCAGAGACAGATCGTCTCTCATCTGGATCCCCTGCCCAATTTGCGTTCGTATAAGTGATGAGTTCATGTCCTCTATGCAGATTATCGTTCTTGCGATAAACAAGTCCGTCTCCTATAGTTCATTTTAAATAGCATAGAATGCACTTCACCACTTCCATATGACCCTCCGTTGGAGCATGCATAAACTGGGATACCTGATTGACAACATAAACTATATCAGGTCTGGTAAAGGTCAAGTACTGTAACATCCCCACGAGACTTCTATACGTTGTAGGGTTGACACAAAGATGATCATCTTCAGAGCTCAGTCTTTGATGTAATACACTAGGAGTGCTGACTGGTTTGCAATTCGTCATCCCGGCTTTTTCCAGAAGGTCAAGAGTGTATTTTTGTTGCATGAGTGTCAATGTGTCTTGTTGTCTGTCAACTTCCACACCAAGAAAGTATCGCAACTCCCCTAAATCTTTCATCTTGAAAGTTTTCATTAAAAACTGTTTCAGGTCTTGCACATGATTATCTGAGCTCCCAGTGATCACAATGTCGTCAACATATATAAGAAGTATAACAATGTCTGCCTTTTGGTAAATAAAGAGTGAGTGATCTAGAGAGCATCTTCTAAAACCATAACTCTGAATTTGCATAGAGAAACTTTCAAACTAGGAACGGGACGCCTGTTTCAACCCATACATAGATTTCCTTAGTTTGCACACCCAGGCAGTAGGATCCTTCTCGGCATAACCAGGTGGTTGCTCCATATACACTTCTTCCTTTAAAGTTTCATGCAAAAATGCATTTTTAACATCCATCTGGCTAAGGCTCCAACCTTGATCGACTGCTAGGGATATGATGATACGAATAGTACCCATTTTGACTATCGGACTAAAAGTTTCATCGTAGTCTTCACCATATTGTTGTGTGAATCCTCGAGCAACAAGTCGCGCCTTATATCTGTCAATACTTCATTCAGGCTTATACTTTATTTTATAAACCCATTTTGAGTTCTTTCCTTCTGGCCGAGGGACTATTTCCCAAGTCTGGCATTCATGAAGAGCTTCCATTTCTTCATTCATAGCTTCAGTCCAATGACGGGATTGAAGAGCTTGATTAAAACAAGTGGGTTCATCCTGTTTTGTGAGTTAAGACATAAACAACTGGAAATCAAGGGAGAAGGTCTCATAACTCACCCATCGTTGAATAGGATGCTTAATGCGCGACGACCTTTGAGCCGAATCATTGGCGATGCTTTCCACATTCCTCGGCTCTGTATTTTTGTCCCGTCTAGTGTATATCTGTCCAGAGAAGCGTTCTACTGGGGGTGGCTCAACTAGAGATAATTCAACATGCATCTGTGAGTCATTCAACTCCCTACTCAAGCCGAAGGAAGGACAATTTGTTTGACATGTTTCTCCTGTATTAGAAAAAAGATCTGCACTCATCCATGGATCATATACTTCTAATTCTCGAGATGGCAACGCTGCAGAGCCATTGACCTGAAAATTTCGTTCGTCAAAAACAACATTTCTGAAGGTCCTAATACGTTTTGTAGTAGGGTCATAGCATCGATAACCTTTTTATTCATCTGCATACCCAACAAATCTGCACTTGACAGCCTTGTCCTGAAACTTATTTTGCAGAGATGAATCAATATGTACATAACATACATAACCAAAAACACGCAGCTCATCGTAAGAGGGATGTTGCCCAAATAAAGTATAATAGGGAGATTTTCGATCCAAAAGTGCCATAGGAAGACGATTTATGATATGAACAGATGTTTGAAAAACTTCTGTCCAGAGACTAACAAACACATTGCTATCATGTAACATGCTCATCGCGCTCTCGACAATATGCCTGTGTTTCCTCTCCGCAACCCTATTTTGTTGAGGAGTATGAGGGCATGAAGCTTGTCGACTTATTCCTTTATCCCGAAGAAAGGCAATAAACTCGTTCGATGAATACTTTCCTCCACCATCACATTGTAAATGCATAATATCACAAGCAAACTTTGTTTTGACCATCGAATGGAATTCCCGAAATATTTGAAAAACTTAATGCTTGTGTTTTAAGAAATATATCCAAGTATAACGGGAATAGGAATCAATAAAGACAACATAGTAACGACTGCCAGAAAGAGAAGGAATAGGTGCGGGTCCCCAAACATCAGAACAAATAATCTCAAATGGCTTTGAAGCTCTTTTATTTATAATATGAAAAGGAAGAACATGGCTTTTGCAGAGTTCGCATGAAGAACATTTATTATTATTATAAAAAAATGAACATAAACTAGACTCTGGAAAGGAGACCATCAGATACAAGATTTTCAACGAAACTCCGACTACAATGTCCCAAACGACTATGCCAAATATTTGGCTTATTACAATGAGATGAATTAAAAACTTTCAATGAAGGAAAAAACAAAGACTCTGAAGGCGAAGACACTGAAGAATGCTTGGATGACTTCAACTGGAGGACTGGGACTGAAGGCGAAGACACTGAAGGAATCTCCTTGAAGACGTACATGTTTCCTTGTCACTCCCCCTTAGCGAACGTCTCCTTCGTTCGTAGATCCTTAACATAAACAGAAGAGGGAGTAAATTCTACGGAAGAATTCATATCGTCAACAAGTTTAGCTACAGAAACAATGTTCTTTTTAATATTAGGAGCAAGAAGGACATTGGACAAGTGAAGTGAGGACTTTGACATAGGGATATGTGCATTGCCAGTATGACTAATGGAGTGATAAGTTCCATCTCCCGTAACTATACTACCTTTTTCAAAATAAGGCAATAAGTGAGATAACTTACCCGCATTACCTGTAACATGTATGGCGGCACCTGAATCAACATACCATTCGCCTTTTTCATTTTGCTTGATCGTCATCTGTGACAATGCTGAGAACAAAAGTTGTTGCACATCTGTGGATGACACTTTTGTGTCCACAGTAGTAGCTGATTTATTCTCAATTTTGTTTATTTTTCCTCTATTCTGTAGATTGAACCAACAATCAACTTTCACATGTCCTCTTTTGTTACATAAGAAACAAGTGGGCACTCTCCTCTTATTCTCTGTATTAAAAACCCCTGAAATATTAGGTGTAGGCAAGATACCACGTCCTCCCTGCCCAAAACGTCCGCGGCCTCTGCCTCCTTGATGCCCTCCATTCCCTCGTCCAAAACCTACAGAAGTGTCCATGGCCAAAACTAAATGAGGACGAGTTGATTCATTTCCTTCTACCCTTTGTTTCATAATCATCTCATGCTGGAGAAGTTTCGCTTGAAGGTCGTCAAAAGTGGGCAAGTGAGGAAGGCATGATAAAGCTGTGGTAAACATGTCAAAATCAGGACCCAATCCATTGAGAAGTTGTTGAACTTTATCTTTATCTGCAATAACACTTCCAATAACCGCCAATTGATCAGTAATACTCTTCAAGCGGCCTATGTATTCCATGACTGTCATGGAGCCTTTCTTCAAACTTTGAAATTCATTTTTTAAGTACATAACTCAGGCTTCTGATATCTGAGAGTATGTCTGAGACAGCTTACTCCACAGATCCGCCGCAGTGCAATCATCTGAAAGAGTAACCAACACTTCTTGAGAGAGTGTTGACGTAATATAAGCAACCAAAGACTGATCCCGCTTCCTCCAAGCTGTATACTCTGGATTCTTAATAGAAATGGTAATTGTGTCACCCTTCTCATCCTTGGTTTCCTGCAAAATAAGTCGTGGTGGTATAGGAACTAAACCATCCAGATGTTCATCGAGATCCTGACTCCGTATAAAAGTAAGGATTTGCCTCTTCCAAGTCAAAAAATTAGAATGAGAAAGTTTTTCTGTAACGAGCTGACTCAAGAAATTTGCAGATGGACCGGATGGCGATGAGTAATCCATATCAATGGGACAATGAATAAGCAAACAAAACGAATGGAAAGAAACAAACAGGTTTGAGAGTGTAAACTGTCTGCCTATAGGCGTTGCACAGGGAACACTAAAATAGCAATAAATGAAAGGAAAAATTTATGGAATCAAAGAGACTGCTTGCAATCAGAGAGGGGAACACTTATAAATGAGGATTGTGACAGACGTTAAGAATGGATGAATCAAGAAACGATGATTGACAGTCGTCGATGGCTGCAGCAGTGTGGCTGCAGTCGTTGATGTTGAGGAAAGACTGACAGATGTTGATGAACGAGAATCAGCAAAAAAAATGTGAAATTAGGGTTTCACGTGAATCTCGATTCAGCAATAAAGAAAGGGTTTCACGTGAATCTCGATTCAGCAATAAAGAAGATGCAGAAATCAATATATAGGATAAAATAAAACCCAAAAATGAGGGCAAAGATATATATATTTAGGGTAAAGGAAAACCCAAAACGAGAAGAAAGGCCTTTAAGAACAAAAATCAATATTCAGAATTTGAAGAGAATATCAAGAGAGAGAATGAGAGAAAGAAAGATGGAAGAAGAGAAAACAAAATATCAAAAGAGAGGACTGAAGAAAGAAGCAGCCAAGCCTTTTATCTCACCTCGATGAATAATCTAGAATCAAATGTGCTCTCTTACTGTGTTAAACAGGTAGCGCCACCACCATAGAAGGAGAAGGAAACTGTTTCTTCAGATCTCGCTGAACACGCTGGTTCTTCAGATCTCGCTGAACACGCCTCTAATAGGATTCCGCAACCCCGAGCTATGATACCATGACAAATTTCGTATGGATGTATGCGTGGTTCAGCTTGCACAGGAAAAGGGGAGAGAGAGAGAGGAGATGCACAATTGGCTGGGGCGGCACTCAATCGCTCGACCTCCAAAACCTAAACTTTATAAAACAAAACAGATATACAATGATCCTTGTAATATCAGAGATATTACAAGAATGCCATTAATGAGGTTATATTGAGCATGTGTTTCATTTAACATGCGTATGGATCTGGATCCAGATCCATACACAAACTGTATTTTAACACTCCTTTGACAGGCAAGGGGGCTCTGCCCCTTGCCTTTGCTTCCATTTTTCACAGGGGGGTCGAGCCTCCTCCCTGTTCCTCGGTACCTCGAACAACAGGGGAGGGGTCGAGCCCCTCCCTGTTCCTTGTTACGGCAGGGGAGGGGGGTTGAGCCCCTCCCTGCCCTCTTTTACGACAGGGGAGGGGGTCGAGCCCCTCCCTGCTCACGGTTACGGCGGGAGAGGGGGCTGAGCCCCTCCCTGCTCTCTTTTACGGCAAGGGAGGGGGTCGAGCCCCTCCCTACTTCCTGTTACGGCAGGGGAGGGGGTCAAGCCCCTCCCTGCTCCCCTTTTTCCGGCAGGGGAGGGGTCGATCCCCTCCCTGCACTGCACCCTCGTTGTTCAGAGGAGGGGTTGCGACCCTCCCTGCACATTCTAGCGACAGGGAAGGGATGAAGCCTCCCTGTACCCCTTGTATGCAAGGGAGGGGCTGAGCCCCTTCCCTACGTACCCTTTGGCAGGGATGGGGCCAAGCCCCTCCCTGTTTACTCGTTTTGCAGGGGAGGGGCGGCCGCTCCCTGCACCCTCAGTTTGGCGGGGAGGGGCCAAGCCCCCTCCCTGCACCTTCTCCTTCTAGTAGGTAGGGGTGTCGCCCCTGCCTCCGCTAATTTTGGCAGGCAGGGGCAAAGCCCCTTGCCTCCCCCTTTGTGACTAACGGGCAGGGGCCTAGCCCCTGCCTCTTTGCTTTTCAGCTGGCAGGGGCAGAGCCCCCTTCCTTTCCCCCGGCATCAGGCATGGGCTTCGCCCCCTGCCTGTTCGCATAATCTCCAAGCAGGGGACAAGTCTCTGCCTCCTTGTATGCTCGACAGACAGAGGCGAAACCCTCTGCCTCCCCTTTGTTGTTGACAGGCAGGGGCAAAGCCCCTGCCTCTCTTCTACTTTGTCAGGCAGGGGCGCAACCTTGCTTGCCCTCGCTTTCTGAGGGCAGGGGTGCAAACCCCTGCCTCCTTGTAGTTTGCTGACAACAGGTCAGCAGGGCTTGCAGCCCCTGCCCCTGCCCTTGCTTCTTGCGCTTATAGCAGGTGCGCAAGGGCACGATGCGCCTGCCTCTGCTTCCTTCACGTTAGGTCAGCGACAGTGCCCCCGACCTTTGGTTTTTTGTGTTAGATTTCTAAGATTGTCGCTTTTGCAGCTTGTACGACGGATCCCGCTCACGTTCCGCGACCCGAGCCGTCAATCGCCTATACTTGCAGACGCCAACAAGCTTGCAACTCCCCAAGGTAGGGGAAGATTACACAAAGGACTTGGACAATTGAATTGAGTTCAATTAACTAAAAATAACAATTAAATATATATATATATATTGATTTATATGAGTACGCATTTAACTAAAGGACGCGGTTTCACGATCCTTGTCCTTTACTTTCTATCAGTCTTTACTTTGCCATCGCGCTTTGCGCCTAGGCTCTTGCTTTTGCAAATGTTTCGTTATTGCCTTGTCATTGCAGATGACGTTTAGGTTTTCGCTCATTGCATGTGCTATAAAGGCATCCTCGTGGAGGATACAAGGGGCATTTACTGCTCTCCCTCTTGCGATTAGAGTTGAATCGGGGGCTTAACGATACATCATCGTCTAAGGAGAGGGATCCCTAGCAAGGATCCTGGCTTTTCGAGTGAGCAGTCTTGCAAAGTAGACTTGAGAATTTAAGGAGTTGCGCAAAAGCATCAAATACTGCCCAAATCGAATGTGATTGGTTGGTTCTGTTCGTCTATCCGACATATCTCGGGTAACCCCAAATTGAGGCTTGAGCAAACTTCTTAGCGGGGGTTCTGTTGAGAAACTCGTATCCCGTCTATCGGGGCTGATATCGAGTCATGCGAGGCATGTAGATACTCTTAAAAGGGGAGGTCTTCACGTTTCACGTTCACCTGTGCCTGTGCAGGAAAAAGAAAAGAGCCAAAATGAGAGAAAGATGTGCAGGGAAAAGACGTCAGAGAGCTGCGTCTTTCATTCTATTAAACATATATACATTATACAAATCTAGGGTACGAAAGTACCCTCTAATGACATCTTAATTTACATTGTATAGTTGGATCTTGACCCGATCCGGAACATGAATCGGATCAGGTCCTGCACATATATAAGTTGGGTCCAAAACTGACGACTTCTTTTCAGCCTCCCTCAAGTTGTGCATGGTCCTGGACCATGAACAACTTGCCTTTCAGAAACCAAAATCTGTCCTTTGTCAGCCCTTTGGTAAAAATGTCAGCAACTTGTTTTTTAGTTCACACAAACATGGGCTCAATCTCTTTTTCTTCAACTTTCTTTCTAACAAAATGCTGATCTATTTCAATATACTTTGCTCGACTATGATGAATGGGATTGAAAGACATATTGATGGCACTTTGATTGTCACACAATAGCAGTGACTGAGCAATCAGTTCTTTCATTTCTGTTAGGAGATGCTGTCTTATCCATGTAGCCTCAGCAGTGGCAGCAACCATTGATTTGTATTCAGCCTCAGTGCTCGACCTAGCAACGGCCTTTTGTTTTCTACTGCTCCAAGACACCATGTTCGAGCCAATGAAGCTCCAATAACCAGATACTGATCGTCGTTCATCTGGATCACCCGCCCAATCAGCATCAACATAAATAATGATCTCATGACCGCCGCCTGGATCTAATTCACTTTTCTTGTATACCAGTCCATCGCCAACTGTACCCTTCAGATAACGAAGTATTCGTTTGACTGCCTCCATATGCGATGTATGAGGTTCATGCATAAACTGAGACACTTGATTAACCGAATATACTATATCAGGTCTAGTGAAGGTCAGGTATTGCAGCATCCCAACTATGCTACGATACTTAGTGGGATCTTCATATATATCCCCTTCTTTAGAACTCAATTTTTGATAGATGACACTTGGAGTTGCTGACGGCTAACAATCTTTCATACCTGCCTTGCTGAGAATGTCCAACGTGTATTTATGTTGAGTAAGTGTGAGTGTATCACATCTTTTATCAACTTCCACTCCAAGGAAATATCGCAGCTCCCCTAAGTCTTTCATTTTGAATCTCTGATTTAACAACTTCTTTACTTCCTCAATGTGACCTTTGCAGTTCCCTGTGATGATGATATCATCTACATATATCAATAGAAGAGTAGTGACATCTCGTTCACTGTAAATGAATAACGAATGATCCAGAAAAGACCGAGAGAAGCCGTGCCTTTGTATCTCCAGCGAAAAACTCTCGAACCAAGAACGAGAAGCTTGTTTCAATCCATAGAGTGCCCTTTTTAGCTTGCATACATACTGCTTGACGTCTCGTTCTGCATACCCAGTGGGTTGTTCCATATAGACTTCCTCTTTTAAATCCCCATGTAAAAATGCATTTTTTACATCTAACTGGCTCATTGTCCATCCATGTTCAATGGCTAGACTCAACACAATACAAATCATTCCCATCTTAACAACAGGGATGAAGGTTTCATCGAAGTCTTGTCCTTGTTCTTGAGTAAATCCCTTGGCTACAAGTCTAGCTTTATACCTTTCAATGCTCCCATCTGGTTTATATTTTATCTTGTATACCCATTTTGACCCAACGACATTTCTATCTACTGGTCTAGGCACAATCTCTCATGTCCCACATTCATGTAAGGCTTCTATTTTTTCATTCATCGCCTCGACCCACCTTCTAGAACTTGCAGCTTGATATAACATGAGAGGCTCATCCTCTTTATTTATGGATGTCAAGAATAACTGAAAATCCAATGAATTTTTATAGCTTATCCATCTGTCAAGTGGATGTCGAGTCCGTGAGGATCTTTTGATATCCAGTGTCTATGGAGCAGGATCAAAAGTACTCGTATCTGTACAAGGAATGGATGATTGCTCTTTCTCACGCCGGGTGTATACAACACCTTTATACCTTATTGGCTCCAGGTTTTGTATGGCTGTCTCTTCTGTTTGAGTTGCATTTGTTGATTCTTCATATATCTTCTTCTCACTACAGTCTGTTGGGCAGTCTTCCTTAGCATTGGAGAAGAGTTCTGAATTTAACCATGGATAGTATATCTCGACACTGGGACTTGAGTTAACAACATGAAGACTTGAATTAGTTGGCTGATTATCAAAATTCATTTCGTCAAAAACTACATTTCTCGATATTTTGACGCGTTGGCTCAATCGATCATAGCACCTATATCCTTTGTAGTCTTCAGCATATCCCACAAACCTACACTTTAAGGCTTTGTCTTGAAACTTATGTCTCAATGAGCTGTCAATGTGAACATAACAAATAGATTCAAACACACGTAGTTCATGATAATCAGGTTGAACACCAAATAGAGAAAAATAAGGTGACTTATTTTCTAAGATGGTCATGGGCAGTCGATTTATCACATGAACCGTAGAGTGAAAAGCTTCAGTCCATAGAGGTACAAAAAGATTGCTTCCGTGCATTATGCTCATTGTACTTTCAACAATTTGTCGACGCTTCATCTCAGCAATCCCATTTTGTTGAGGTGTATGTGGGCAAGACACTCTTCTCTTTATCCCATTATGTTGAAGGAAATTAACAAAGTCACTAGAGGAGAATTCACCTCCTCCATCACATTGGAAATTAAGGATGTTGGTTGAGAAGTGGTTTTGAACAAAGGAATAAATTTTTTGAAACAATCCACAAACTTCTGATTTGTGCTTCATGAAAAATATCTAAGTGTTAGTTTTGTAACCTGCAGTTCGTTCCACGTTGGAGAGCTGCAAAACAGAGAGAGATAGAGAAAGGGAAAGAGAGGTTTGGAGAAAACCGATACCCTGTTGTACATAGGTCGGCTGCTGTGTATTTCTTTATGTTAACATGAGATTACAAACAAAATTAGGGTACTAGAATACCTTTTTTACAATAATCAATATTATATAATGCCATTAATGAAGAAGTGGGTGTCACGGGTCTGGATCTTCAGATCCATGACCCGTAACCAGAGAAAACACTTCTTTTCACCCTCCCTCAAGTTGTGCATGATCTTGAATCATGAACAACTTGCCTTTTAACGTCCAAAATCTGTCTTTAGTCAATCCTTTTGTAAATATATCCGCCACTTGATCTGTAGTTCGAACAAATTCAGGCTCAATCTCTTTCTCTTCTACCTTTTGTTTCACAAAATGCTGGTCTATTTCAATATGCTTGGCACGACTGTGATGAATTGGATTAAAAGACATACTAATGGCACTCTGGTTGTCACACAAAAGAAGTGAACGAGATATCGATTCTCCTACTTCTGTCAGTAGATGTCTAACCCAAGTAGCCTCAGCAGTGGCGGCTGCCATTGACCTGTATTCAGCCTCTGTACTGGATCTGGCAACAGCCTTTTGTTTCTTACTACTCCAAGAAACCAAATTCATCCCAACAAATACACAATAGCCGGATACTGATCTGCGTTCATCTGGATCTCCCGCCCAATCCGCATCAGAATAAATAGTGATCTCATGTGCACTTTGCCCATTTGTCTTTCGTTTATATATGAGACCATCCCCAACCGTTCCCTTCAGATATCGTAGTATCCGTTTAACTGCTTCCATATGCCCTTCACATGGGGCATGCATAAACTGAGAAACTTGATTCACCGAGTAGACTATATCAGGGCGAGTAAAAGTGAGGTATTGTAACATACCCACTATGCTACGGTACTGTGTGGGATTATCAAATGGATCTCCATCTTGAGAGCTAAGCCTTTGATGAAGAACGCTAGGAGTGCTTAAGGGCTTGCAATCTTTCATACCCGCTTTATTGGGAACATCAATAGTATACTTATGTTGAGTGAGAGTCATTTCTTCAGAGGAACTGTCGACTTCAACTCCAAGAAAGTACCGTAGTTTGCCAAGGTCCTTCATTTTGAACCTCTGATTCAAGAGATGTTTGACTTCTTCAATGTGGTCATTGGAACTGCCAGTAATGATGATATCATCCACATATATCAACAACAAAGTAATTGTGTCTTGGTTCTTAAATATAAATAAGGAGTGGTCAAGAAGAGATTTCTTAAAACCATATTTTTGTATTTCAAGAGAAAAGCTGTCAAACCAAGATCGAGATGCCTGCTTCAATCCATATATCGCCCTTTTTAGTCTGCAGACATATTTTGTAGGATTATCTTCTGCGTAACCAGTGGGTTGTTCCATGTAAACTTCTTCTCTCAAATCTCCATGAAGGCATTCTTCACATCAAGTTGGCTAATGGTCCATTGGTGTTCAATAGCTAAAGAAAGTATGACTCGGATTGTCCCCATCCTCACCACTGGACTAAAGGTTTCATCATAGTCCTGTCCTTGCTCCTGTGTAAAACCTTTGGCTACAAGTCTCGCCTTGTATCGCTCTATAGTCTCATCTGGTTTATACTTTATTTTGTACACCCATTTCGAACCAACAACATTTTTGTCAGGTGGTCTTGATATGACATCCCACGTACCACATTCATGTAGAGCTTCCATCTCCTCATTCATAGCTTCAATCCATCTTCTGGAATTTGATGCTTGAGAGAACGTTGTGGGTTCATCTTCTTTATTCAAGGCTGTTAGAAAGAGTTGAAAATCTAATGAAAAATTTTCATAACTGACCCATCTTTCAATTGGATGGCGAGGACGTGTGGATCTTCTAGTATCAACAATGTTGGATGTTGAGGATGTGTCCATGTCTGAATCAACTATGGTGGGTGACTCTCTTTCTCGTCGAGTATAGACAAAGCCTCTATATCTTCCTGGATTCAAAGTTGAGTCTGTATTTTCATGATCAATCATCCCATCAGTAGACACAGGTATCTTATCCTTTTGAGTGCAATTTGAGTAAGCATCACTAGCTTCTATGAGAAGTTCATAGTTCAACCAAGGATAGTAAGCCTGAACTTCATGTTTTGATTCTGAAGAACTAGTACATTGACAATCAAAATTCAATTCATCGAAGATGACATTTCTTGATATTTTGATGCGCTTGCTCACCGGATCATAGCACCTGTACCCTTTATAGTCATCGGCATAACCCACAAACCTGCACTTCAAAGCCTTGTCCTGGAACTTATGTCTCTTTGAACTGTCAACATGAACATAGCATAAACAGCCAAACACATGCAAATCATAGTAGTTGGGGTGAATACCAAAAAGAGACAAGTAAGGAGACTTGTTTTCCAAAATAGTCATGGGCAATCGATTTATCACATGAACTGTAGAATGAAAAGCCTCTGTCCATAAAGTAATCGGAAGATTACTATCGTGCATCATGCTCATCGCACTCTCAACAATATGGCGATGCTTTCTTTCAGCAATCCCATTCTGCTGAGGTGTGTGCGGGCAAGACACCTTTTTCCTTATCCCATTACTTTGAAGAAAGTTAGTAAAGTCAATGGAAGAGAATTCACCTCCTCCGTCACATTGGAAACTTAGGATGTTTTCAGAAAATTGGTTTCTGACAAAGGAATGGAAGTTACGGAACAACTTGAAAGTCTCAGATTTATGTTTCATGAAAAATATCCAGGAATAGCGAGACTAACTGTCAACAAATAAAAGATAGTATCTAGTTCCAGACATAGAAGCAACTGGAGCAGGCCCCCAAACATCAGAACAAATAGTCTCAAAAGGTCTTGAAGTTCTTTTATTGATAGAATGAAATGGTAAAACATGACTCTTACATAAGAGACAACTAGAACATTTGTTGTCATTTACATTTATTCCTAAACTTGACTTGGGAATGAGGTTACTTGAAACAAGCTTCTCAATGAAATTATTACTGCAGTGACCTAGACGACCATGCCAAAGGTTTGGCTTATTGATTTCAGAGACACTAAAAACGCAGGTAGGATTTTCAGAAGACAATGATGGTTGGAGCTTCAAGTTTGGGTCTGCAGAGCGAATATGTGCTGAAGGATCTTCTTGAAAAACATACATATTGCCTTGCCGTTTTCTTCTAGCGAACGTCTCCTTCGTGCAGAGATCCTTAACAAGAACAGAAGAGGGAGTAAATTCAACTGAGGCTTTGATATCATCAACAAGTTTAGAAACTGAAACAATGTTTTTCTTGATATTAGGGGCATAAAGAACATTTGAAAGATTGATGGAAGATTCGGGCAAGGGTATGATGGAGTTTCCAATATGCGAGACAAAGTGGTGTGATCCATCTCCAGTAACTATACTACTTCTACCAATGTAAGGAACAAGTTTTAGGAGTTTACCTGCATCACCAGTAACATGAGTCGCTGCGCCAGAATCCACGTACCAAGTGCTTTGCTCATTTTGTTTCAGATTCAATTCTGCTAAGGCTGACAATAACAACTCTTTTACTTCTCCGTTGGTCCTTGTATTGTCTGTGCCTCTTTTTGCTTCAGTTTGTGTTGATTTTCCTTTATTTAGGGGATTGAACCAGCAGTTAGCCTTGATATGCCCCCTTTTATTACACAGAAAGCAAGTAGGAATTGGCCTCTGTCTTTGTGGGTTGGTATATGAGTTGGGTGTAGGCAATAATCCACGACCTCCATGACCACTTCTACTTTGTGCTCCTTTTCCCTTGATATCATAGTTTCCTCATCCTCGTGCATAAGTAACCCCTGTAGCAAGAACTTCTTGTGCCCCAACATGCATAGATGATTCTTCAGAAAATCCCTTTAGATTCATCTCATATTTTAACAATTTTGCACGCAGATCTTCAAAATTGGGCAGCTCAGGTAAACATAACAGAGAAGTGACAATCATATGATAGTCGTGTCTCAATCCACTGAGGGTTTGTTGTACCAAATCTTTATCAGAAACTGTACTTCCAACAACTGCTAACTGATCTGTGATGACCTTCATTTTGTTCAAATATTCCATGATGGTCATGGACTCCTTTCTTAACATTTGAAATTCTCTTTTAAGAAACATAATCCTGGCCTGAGAAACCTGAGTATGTTTGAACAAGTCTGTTCCAAAGTTGCATGGCAGTGCAGTCATCTGGAATGGCTACAAGAACCTCTTGTGAGAGTGTTGATGTAATATAAGCAACAAGCGCTTGGTCTCTTTTCATCCAAGTCACAAATTCAGGATTTCTGACATATACGGTAGTAGATTCCCCTTTGCTGTCCCTTTCTTCTTGTGATATGAACTCAGGAGGAACTGGAATAGATCCATCCAGATGTCCAGAAAGATCCTGACTCCTAATGAAAGGTATGATTTGCCTCTTTCAAGTCAAGAAGTTACCATTATTTAATTTCTCAGACACAAGTTGGCTGAGGAAACTTAAAGAAAGAACTGACTGGCTAGGAAGAGAATTCATGTTTCACAGAATGAAGAATGTATTCAGCACAATCTGCTTATACATGCAGTTCTGTAATTTTTTTTTTTGCAGGAACTAATTCAGATTGCTGATATGAAACAGAAATTAAATGTCAATCAGATTTCTGATTTGTATATGAAATGGAATATCGGATATGAAAATCCAAAAAAAAAAACAATGTGAATATGTATTCCTAATGTATCGGCTTGTTAATGGCTAAATGAGAGAATCTGGGCTGAGTCACTCAAGAGAGAAAAATAAACAGTGGCGAAACCAAGGTTCAGCCACCACCAAAGTAGGAGAAAAGGAAACTGTAGGGAGAAAAGTTGAGAAAAGAAGGGGATGAATAAGACGTGAATCCAAAGTTGGCTGGGTGAGGAAAAGAAGGGGATGAATAAGACGTGAATCCAAAGAAAAACATAATTAGTTGGGTCAGTCGTGAGTCCCAGAAACCAGAAAAAATCTGAGTTGTCTGGGTCAGTCGTGAACCAAAAAAAAACTGACTGGGTCAGTCGTGATTCCAGAAAGGGGCGAGAAACAGGCTGAGACTGACTGGGTCAGTCGTGATTCCAGAAAGAAACAGGAAACAGATGTAGGATGAAAAGAATGAAACTGACTAGGTCAGTCGTGAATCCAAAGAAAGGAAAACAAGAACAGCCGTACCTTTTTCTTTTTTTGATTTTCAGACTTTGGAAGAGGAAATAGAGGAGAAAAGGATCTTCAGACGTGCCTTTTTGAATCGATCCCAGTTTCAGCTGAAGCGTGGCTCTGATACCATGTTAGTTTTGTAACCTGCAGTTCGTTCCACGTTGGAGAGCTGCAAAACAAAGAGAGATAGAGAAAGGGAGAGAGAGGTTTGGAGAAAACCGATACCCTGCTGTACATAGGTCGGCTGCTGTGTATTCCTTTATGTTAACATGAGATTACAAACAAAATTAGGGTACTAGAATACCCTTTTTACAATAATCAATATTACATAATGCCATTAATGAAGAAGTGGGTGTCACGGGTCTGGATCTTCAGATCCATGACCCGTAACCAGAGAAAACACTTCTTTTCACTAAGTATAGCGTGAGTAACTATCAACAAAAATGAGGTAATATTTGCTGCCAGAAAGAGAAATAATTGGAGCAGGACCCCAGACATCATAACATATGACCTCAAAGGGCCTTGAAGCTCTCTTATTAATGAAATTGAATGGCAAGACATGACTCTTACATAAATGACAACTAGAAAATTTTATATCAATGTCTTCTGAACTCAGACTGGACTTAGGAATGAGATTATTTGAGACAAGTTTTTCAATAAAATGATGACCACAATAACCTAAACGACTATGCCAAAGTCTTGGCTTATTACATTCAGAAATGGCAAACACAAACTCAGAAGGAGCAAAAAATTGGTGTTGGTGAGGCTTCAAGGATGAACATGTATAATGAATGGAAGAAGGATCTTCTTGAAAGACGTACATGTTGCCCCGTCTTTTTCCCTCAGCGAATGTCTTCCTCGTGTGAAGATCCTTAACATAAATAGAAGAGGGAGTAAATTCAACTGAGGCATTAACATCATCAACAATTTTTGAGACAGAAACAATGTTCTTCTGAATATTAGGAGCATGAATAACATTTGAAAGATTAAGAGAGGACTTGGACATGGGTATAATAGCATTTCCAATATGTGAGATGAAGTGATGTGAGTCATCTCCCGTGACTATGCTATTTTTACCAACATAAAGAGTGAGATTCAAGAGTTTACCCGCATCACCCGTGACATGAGTCGCTGCTCCAGAGTCGACGTACCAAGTGCCTTTATCAGTTTGCTTCATGTTCAACCTTGCCAAGGCTGCCAGCAACAACTCTTTTACTTCTCCATCCTTCCTAGCCTCTGCTTGTTGAGCTTTTCCCTTGTTTTGAGGATTGAACCAACAATTTGCTTTAACATGTCCTTTCTTATTACATAAAAAGCAGGTGGGAATGAGCCTTTGTCCCTTGTATATTGGGCGTAGGAAGTATACCACGACCCCCAAAATTATTTCTTCCTTGTCCTCCCTTTCCTCGAAAGAAATTTCCTCGACCTTTACCATAAGTCATCCCTGTGGCCAACAGATCTTGGGTTCCTGAATACCCATGAGTGTTCTCAGAAGATCCTTTCAGATTCATTTCATACTGTAATAGCTTTACACGAAGGTCTTCAAACTTTGGAAGCTCTGGGAGACACAATAAAGTCGTCGTCAGAACATGATAGTCTGGCTCCAGT
The DNA here is from genome assembly GCF_984573655.1 of Nuphar pumila. Taxonomy (NCBI): domain Eukaryota; kingdom Viridiplantae; phylum Streptophyta; class Magnoliopsida; order Nymphaeales; family Nymphaeaceae; genus Nuphar; species Nuphar pumila. Next base: position 22,577,959 of record NC_143252.1, on the reverse strand, counting down.
CCACTCAGGGTTTGTTGCACCTTATCTTTATCACTGACTAGGCATCCCACTATGGCCAGCTGATCCATGATGCCTTTCATTTTGTTCAGGTATTCCATAATAGACATTGAATCTTTCTTCAACATTTGAAATTCTCGCTTGAGGAACATGATTCTCGCCTCAGAGATATGTGAATATGTCTGAACAAGCTTGTCCCACAACTCTTTGGCTGAACAGTCATCGGGAATGGCTACGAGGACCTTCTGTGAGAGCGTGGAAGTAATGTATGCCACTAACGCTTGATCCATTTTCATCCAAGCAACATATTCTGGGTTTTTGAGAAGAACAATAGATTGTGCCCCTTTATCATCCGTCTTTTCCTGCAAAGTGAACTCTGGAGGGGATGAGACCGATCCATCCAGATGACCAGAGAGATCCTGGCTGCTTGTAAAAGGAACAATTTATCATATCCATATATATATATATGGATATGATCAGAAAAAAAAACTAACTGAACAAAAATTGAATTTCAGTAATTGAATCAGTGATACACTTAATGACAATGTGTAGCAAAGTTGTAAATACTTAAAGATAGACGTATTACAAACTTAAGCAATATAATGTTAATCTCAGGAAATAGGGCAATCTGGCTAAACAATATTCAAACTGATGAACGAACAGAGGGAATGGGAAAGGAGGAAGCAATGAAATTTTGATGAGAAAAATGAAAGTAGAAGGTGAACGAACAGGGGAAAATCAGAACCAGATAAAAAAAAAGAAGGGAAAACAAAACCAGTTGAGAAAAGAGAAAGAGGAGGCTCGCACTACCTGAAAGATCCTTTCAGGAAGAAAAGAGTTTGCTGACAATGAGGAAGAGAAGGGCTGCTAGTCACAACAACACTCGTTGGCAGAAAGATCCTTTCAAGAAGAGGAGGGCTCGCTGACAAGGAGGATCAACACTCGCTGACGAGAAAATGAGAGGAGACGAGGGGCTGGAGACGAATCTGGGTTGGAGACGAATCTGCACTCACTGAGAGGATAAGGCTGAAGAGTCGAGACGTTGAAGAAGAGTTTTCATACCCAGGACTTTAGCTGCTCTGATACCATCTTAAAAGGGGAGGTCTTCACGTTTCACGTTCACCTGTGCCTGTGCAGGAAAAAGAAAAGAGCCAAAAGGAGAGAAAGATGTGCAGGGAAAAGACGTCAGCGAGTTGCGTCTTTCATTCTATTAAACATATATACAATATACAAATCTAGGCTACGAAAGTACCCTCTAATGACATCTTAATTTACATTGTATAGTTGGATCTTGACCCGATCCGGAACATGGATCAGATCGGGTCCTGCACATATATAAGTTGGGTCCAAAACTGACGACTTCTTTTCAGATACCACGATAGCGGATGAGATTCTAGAAATCGCATGCCAAATATGGCACAAGTTGTTGGCTGTTTCAAAAGATAAATAATGTCAAAAGTAAAGTTTGCGAAACATTACATCTTTGTGAAACACTTTTGTTGAGGCTCCTATTGAGGAACTATACCCCTTTCATCCTAGAGTACTTGTAGTCGTGCACTACACGCTAGTACTGCGATGATCGGATGAGACGGCCGTGCGACCTCGAACAATGCTAAATGCACAATGCTGTGAACACATAGAGAATATCGAATAAATACTTTGATAGTCTTAGTTTAATACTTTTGTGTGTCCCCGAGATTCTTATGATTATGATGCTTATGTTAACATATAGGTGGATGACATGTCACACCGACAAATGATTAATTTAGACTATTTAGGTAAATGACACATCACGCCTACATAGTTGTATTGCAGAAGATTGCATTATGACTATTTGTGTAACGACCCCAAATTATACCCTTTGAAAATAAGGAATATTTTTTTTTAATCAATGCAAAAACCTTCTCAGAGATTCGGGGTCCTCACAGTTCCAATTTCCATTGGATAGCCCAAACACCACAAACGAACTTGCAACCATTATCTATAAGAATAGAACAATTCCTTTATTTATGAATAAGAGTAAATTTCAGAGACAAGGTTTTATTCGACTAAAAATAAAGCAACAACTGAAAAAGCAAGAAGAACTGAAACAAAAGAAAGAGCCACTCTGTCCCCTGCTGAAGCTGTCAAGCCCAAGTATGACTCTCATCCATCCCCAGTAGCCAGTCCTACCTCACTATTCACCATTTTCTGTGAAAAACCAACAAAGTAGGGTGTCAGAACCGAAATTCTGAGCACAGCTACTTCTAAAGAAACAAAGTGAGACAAAGAACATGGATAAGATTTTATGCAATGATTTGAGTGAGTGCAGATATAAAAATTTCCAGAATTTAATTAGCCATACATGCAACCAGTTACATATGTCAGACAAGAAGAAACAGTAAGACATGAGCATATACAAGAACTAAGTAACCAAACCTTGCAGCATGCTTTTTAGGAAGTAAATAACAATACACCCACCATTCTATCATGAGTTATAGAACAATTCAATTATGCATGATTCTTTTTGTTATCTTTTATTTAAGTTCCATCTTTCCATATGCATGCCCTATTAAATGCACGTAACTTTAAGTTTCTCTTTTTTAATTACCGTTGCCCGCGGATACACCAAACGGGTACAATCCTTGAGGTCAAGTAGGTTCCCAGGGTAGCTTAACACACAATTTGTATTTTATTACTGGGTTTCAACTTAGTCCTCGACCGAATCACCTTCGGAACATTAGACCTCCAAATCTAATGTCAGGGACACAAGAGACACACCACGCCCCACAAGTGTCACTTCCTTGGTACCATAAACAACAGCTGTGTCAAACACACCACTCACGGGTAAAGTGGCGGACTCTTCCTAAAACCGTGGCTAGGAGAAAAAACCTCAATATCGGGTTCAGGGGACAAAATTACAATACGCGGAGTTTTTGTATCCTCAGTCTCCCCAAGACCGGATCTCTAAGATTCCCATACTCCAGATGAGAAATCCTAGAACATATATTACACTGTTCTTATTCATTATATTTTTATTAAAGTCAATTCTTTAGGTTTGCAACACCATATGCAAAAGTAATGTGAAAACCCGCATCTTCCCTTGAGGGGACCCTTACAGGACTCTAGCCCGTGAGGACAACCAGAACAAGTGTGCCATACTATCTTATGTGGTTTAAGTGATGCAGTCAAAAACATATGTGAAAAGAAACCAAACCCACGGCTCTTCAGGCCGGTGATGGTCCATTTAGGCCATCGATGCATCACATAATAAAACCAAAGTAGTGTTTCATTTATAACACTAGGCCAAAGTGCCAAAAGCACGTGCACTCATGCAAACATAACCCAATCATATGCATGTCATTACTCAATCATATGCATTTTCACTGTGTGGTACCTACATCATATACGTGTATTAACCAATGCACATTTCTTTTGAGTGTGTGAGTGTATACATGCAATGAAGATTCTCATCAAGCGTACATGCTCACAAAAATATCAATACTTCACATATTCACCGGGCAGAAGTGGAAAGTTTCTGCATATGCTAAAGAAGATGATCGGGCTTACCAACCCCGAACCCCCATCCTTCTAGCTAAACATTCCAGCATAGCCTCAAAGTCTTGGATTCTTGACATACACATAGGTATAGGTAGGTTCTAAAAATTTTCCTTTGTTCAGATTGGAATTTTGAGCATACACAAAATGCATTAAATCTGGACCACATTTTCATCAAAACTGATTCATATCCGTCAATTGAAATCGTAAACTTCCATGGCAAACCAATACACCCTGCATGCTCAAAGTATGTCAATAATACATTAGGTCATTGAGACTACTTGATTCCACAACTACACTTCCATTTTACATTTTTCATAATATATATATATATATATATATATATATATATAGCATCTGGATTTGGTAGTTTTCCCCAAGTAGCTGGGATAAATTTTTGATTGGCTGTTGCATGATATTTTTGTCTATATATCCTGCCAAGGTACGAATTCCATCAAGATACACAGATACCTTTGCTGGCTAAGAGGTATGTCTAACTAATCTCATAAGTTGCTTGCCCAGCATTGAGTGTTGATATTGGATAGAATGAGGAAATTCTTCTTGATAGTATAAGTCAATATTTAATTGTGAACAACCCAAAAATAGGGTAGGAAAAAAAGATATGACACTAATAGTTTATTTAGCAAAGAAATGAATGAAAGCTAAAGAACTTTCTCAAGAAGTAGAGTTGTTTCAATCCTCCGAACTCTTCACAACAGGAAGTCTTCTAAGGAATGGTAAAATAACATACCCCTTTTTATAGTACAATAACCAAATGCAAACCGAAAACATAAATTCAAATTCTGGGAATCCAATATTCAGTCCAAAGTACAATGCTCTATTATGGAAATAGCAAGACAAGATTTATACTAATTTCTGAGGCTTAATTGCCCAATTAGCAACAGTAACTATAAATCCCAAACAGTCCTTAGGTACTTGGTTTCAAGAATACAAGCACTCAGGTTCAGATACAACATATTTCAAGTGAGTAATAGTATCAAGACTAAAATCCATATGCAAGATCAACTGGTTTCATGACTTTAAATTATCGTTACCATATCATATCCAAGAATAGAACATTGTGGCAGAGAAAATAAAAACACAGGATTAGATTTGGTATAACCAACACCTTAATGTAGTCTTTCATTATAACATAAATTCTGGTTTAATGAAAGAACACAGTTTTATTGAACATGCAAATTTTGAATTTAAAACAGAATTTAAAACAGAATGGAACCTACGATACATCTATAACTCAACATCGATTTAACGTACCCCTTTTTTTTTCAGAATGACATAAACATTATCGGCTAACAATATTAACATCAAGAATCTGAAACCCAATATGGGTTATTCAACAACAGAAATCGAAAAACCCCAATCTGGTTATTCAACCACAATAATCGGAACTCAAACTGGGTCTACCCGATACTACAGACCGTGACCTCTCGATTTCAAGGGCTAGAGTAAAAAAATCCTCAAATCTAGGGTTAACCGACACTAAGAGTCGAAAACCCCCAACTTCATGTTCGATTTACTCTTCCTTTCCGAACCACCGAAATCCCATCCCTATCCTTCTTTCAGAGTTCCAAAATCCCCAAACTCTAAGGGTTAGGGACTTCCGGCACCATGAACCCCTCCTCTCAAAGAATCACACGAGATCGAGACCCATTTTCAAAATCATTAGAAGCACCGTACCTATTTGATGATTTTCCGACGATCGGAGGCTGGAGACGCGAGTACGGAGCCGACTGAAGTCACCCCTCACTGCTGCCGTGACAGGGATGCTCGTCGTGGCCTTTAATGGCTGCTGGTTGTCGTGGTTTTCCGGCGACCACCTCTCCGGTGCATGCCCAATCGAGAGAGAGAGAGAGAGAGAGAGAGAGAGAGAGAGAGAGAGAGAGAGAGAGAGAGAGAGAGAGAGAGAGAGAGGGCGAAACCCTCTCCACCCCCCTTTTTATCACGCCCCCCCCCCTCTTGCCGAGAGGCGCGGGGTCGGTTACGCCTGCTGTAACCGCCCCCTCCTTCCCATTCGATAAATGCAAGAATCGTGCCCTAGGCACGATTCTTGTTTCCCTTATTGCTTTATAAAACACGCACCGGGTCCGGGTCCGAACCTGTGACCCGCGATACCAAATCCAGTTTACAACTGGATCCGGGTCGTCAAGAGCTAGTGGATCCTCAGTTGGATCCTTGTGGGTCCAACCCCTTTGTACCAGTTTTATATATATATATTTTATAAATACTATTAATTATTTATTTAATTAAAAATTAATATTATAAGTATAATTTAACACCCCATTGTGGGTTATTTACGAATTCTTTTATGGATCCGATAACGGTAACGAACCCAAGGCCCAAATCCCCTAAACTTCATTGATTCTCTTTTTTGGATATCGGATCCGAACTTTGCTACTCGGGATCCAAATCACAATTTGGATCCGGGCTGGTTATAAGAGTGGATCCATCTACGCTATTTGTTGCTTTCTTTATTTTATTATGATTATATATATATATTAAAATATATATACGGTTATATGGATTCGGAAGGTGGATCCCAGACCCATCTACGCACCATCGTAAATAGTCATCCCTCGAATTATTTAATTAATTAAAATTATTGCACTTATATATACATATAAGATTATACGAGGTAAATTTATTCATAAAAATCCCTTTATGGTCCCGAATCTGAAACTTGGATCCCAGGCCCAAATCACACTGTTATGAAATTTGTATTATAGACTATTTAAATAAATGCCTAAAAATTTGTGGTTATTACAGTTTGTGTGAATATGTCATACCTGTATAACATGATTGATAAGTATCATGAATATTTGAATAAAATGTCTTGAAGATATGTGCGTGAGTTACACGCTAGAAAGGTCGGATGTGATGTGCTTTGAGATAATAATTGAGAGTGCATATGATGATGCAATGATTTGAATATTTGCACATATAACTTGAATCTTTTGTAAATTTATTGAACTACGTAGGAATTACATATGTTGATGTTTAGTTGATTCATATTATGTAATCTGCGTGTTCTCATGTGTTGTTTACGCATGCTTTGAGGTCCTATTTGAGGAATGCAATGTTCCTTGTGGCAATGATACGTAGTCTTATATGCTTCTGTATGATGTGATTGCAATACCACGTGATAAGAAATGTTTAAAGCATGCGCTAAATGTTCATGGTTCATGGAACCTTATTGGAGGAATGTGTGATCTTGTGATTTATTTTACCATATGAAGTGATACGATGCATATTGCTGATATACATGCTTGTGCCCATATTGGTGGCTACTGACCCCAAGAGCTGTCAATTGTTCGGAGCAGTCGATTGTATTGATGCGTGTATCACTGTGTATGGTATCTGTTGAGGACCCGATCTCCAAAGGATTATCTGCAAGGGTATGTATGATCAAGATCTGGTAACCGGCTAGAGTGGTAGATTCTCTATGAGGATGTACACTGTCCACGAGCAGGTAGCTGCAAAGACAGTGAACTCCTGTGAGGAAGTGTATGGTCCAAGACCAGGTATACCATCTAGGGCGATAATTCCTTGTGAGATTGTACATTTCCCAGACCAGGTGATCCAGCGTTGATCTTGTTGATTATAGTAGTGGCTATAGACCCTGAGAGCGGTCATTTGTGTTGATGAGTGTATCACAATAATTTTCATCGAATATGGCATTTGTTGAGGATCGGGTTCCCAAAGGATGCTCTGTGAAGGTATGTATAATCAAGATCTGGTAAATCGGCTAGAGTGCTAGATTCTATGTGAGGATATACACTGTCCAAGAGCGGGTAGCCGCAAAGACGGTGAACTCCTGTGAAGAAGTGTATTGTCCTAGAGCAGGTATACCATCTAGGGCGGTAATTCCTTGTGAGATCGTGCATTTCTCGGACCAAGCGATCCGACGTAAAACTTGTAATTTTGATTACCATAAAAAGTTATGGTGAGCTGTGATAATCTTCTGAGATTGATATTGATAGCCAATTATGAATTTATAGATTTAGCTTTCTGTTTTAACATGATTTCATGCAGGACTTAGATGTGAGAATCAGATCTTTATTGATTTTAGATCATTGTCTTGTTTTGGACCTTCTATGGAAGGGTAGGCTTTTCTGAGAAAGTATAACGCCTTAAGTGAGTCATAACAGGTGACAGTTGGCTGCGTAAGGCCTTGAGAGATGAGAATAAATTAAGGTTGTTCAGGACAAAGAGTTTGTTAGAAATAGTAAGAGCGACAAACGATGACTTGTTAATGATTAAATGCAGAGACCTTGTTCTAGGAACGAAATCAAGCTTGTTGCGTGGTAGTTCACAGCTTACGATCAAATGAATCATCATGATGCGTTTGACAGTTGCACTGCTTACTTGCTTTGAACTGCTTACCTGCTTTGAACTGCTTACCTGTTTAATTGCTGATCTGCTTTAAACTATTTAGCATGTTGAATTAAATATACTTAATTCAATTTTCTATAGTCTCTCTTGTTCACCTACTAGTTTTTTGCGAAACTAACCTATTCTATGGGTACAGGTGATGATTAGGTACACTACGGGCGATGGCGCGATGACTTCAAGATTTTCTTTTTCCTGCTCTTAGCTCGCGTTCTGAACGTTTTTGGGTTTTGTCACGGTTTTTTCTTTGGATATCCGAGTTTTGTACTTTTTGGTTCTTTTAGCTAACGTGCCCAAAGTTCTAAGCTTGCCTTTCTAAATTCAACATAAGAATTATCTTCCGCTGATTACATAAACAAATTCTGAAAGGAAAGAGATTTTCTTCTAGTCTCTTGCCTATTTTCTGAAAGGTTCGCAAGTTTGAAAATTTGGGGCGTTACACATTTTGCTGAGTTATTCAAGGGCATGACACTATTCGATTAATTTCGTTCATTTTAGGATATTCAATAAAGTCATTCGAAGAGTATTCTCCCCCACTGTCACACTGAAAATTCATGATTGACATAGAGAATTGATTTTGAATCATAGCATGAAAGTTCTTGAATATGTTAAAGACTTCATGCTTATGTTTCATAAAATATATCCAAGTTTACCGAATAAATTTGTCAACAAAAATCACATAGAATTGACTTTTAGAAGAATAATAATTAGGAGTTGGACCCTATACATTATGATTTCAAAGGGCTTGGAAGCTCTTTTATTGCTGGAAGTAAATGGAAGTACATGACTCTTGGACAATCGACAACTATGACAAACATGACTCAAATCCTCGACTCTCACTAGAAATAGAAATTAGCTTATTGGAAATGAGCTTTCTAATGAAATCTTTATTACAATGCGCAAGACGGCTATGCCAATGACTAGAATTATTTGACATGGACTCATTAACAAAACATGAGGACAGACAAACTCTTGGATTGCTGCAGGCATTTATTGACTCTAGCCACCACATTTTTCTTGAAGATGTACATGTTTCCTTCCCTCTACCTTTCAGCGTATGTCATCTTCATGTTAAGATCCTTCACATAAACGAAAGAGTAAAAAAAATACACGAATTGATATCATCAACTAACTTGAAAACATACACTAGGTTCTTCTAAATATTTGGAATAAGAAAGACATTTGACAACTAAAGACTAGAAGGGGACACAGGAATAGAAACCTTTCCGGTGAAAGTGATGGAATGTTGAGTACCATCTCCGGTAATGACTATCGTTTCCAAAATAAGGGATCAAATTTCAAAATTTACCAGTGATATGATTGGCTGCCCTTGAATCAACATACCAAACTCCCTATTCATTTTGCTTCAAATTGAGTCCTACAAGTGCTGCCAACAAAAGCTGTCTATCTACTGATGCCTGGGCCTCTGAACTCGTCCTTGACCCTACCGATCAGTCTGCTAATTTTCCTTGAATTTTAGCCTCCGTGTTGTATTTGGGATAATCTTTAATCCAACAATCTTTCTTCAGATGACCTAGCTTCTTGCAGACATAACATGTATGAATTCTTCTACCCTAACTTGTCAGCAATGAAAAATTTGGTAGTAGACCTCGGCCTCTCTGATTCCCAAATCGTCCACGTCCTTTGCCACCTCTCATTCCACTGCGTCCTTTACCATACTGATAATCAAATATCAATACATTGTGGCTGTCGACATTAGATGAATTACCTCTCGAGCCTCCTAATATGTTGATTTCAAAGAGAAGCAGCTTTGATCTTAATACTTCAAATTTGAAGACTTGATAAAGTAGTGTAGACAACGCTATATTCTAGTCCCAATCCATTTAGTGCTTGCTGTACTTTGTCCTTATCTGAGATTACACATCTGATTGTTGCTAACTGATATGTGATCTGTTTTATTTTGTTTAAGTACTCTATTATGGACATGAACCTTTTCTTGAGATTTTGGAACTCTTTCAAAAACATGACCCTTGCTTCAAAAACTTGAGAATATGTTTGAACCAACTTATCCCAAAGCTCCATTGCCCTGCCGTCATCGGGTATGCTGATCAGAACTTTCTGAGACAAAGTAGACATGATTTATGCCACGAGTGCTTGATCGCGCTTTATTCAAGAGACATATTCAGGATTGCGAACATGGGTAATTACACCAGCCCCTTTATCATCTTTCTTATCCTGCACAATGAATTTGGGGGGGGGGGGGGTCGTGACCAAGCCATCTAGGTGACCCGAAAGGTCTTGGCTGTGAATGAATGGGATGATTTGCAGTTTCCAAGTGAGGAAATTAGTATTGTTAAGTTTTTTAGAAACAAGCTGGTTTAAAAAACTAGCAGAAATGGAGGAGGATACCGAAGAATCTATGCCGAATATTGGTAAAAAGAGAGAAAAGATATGAATAGGAAAGAAACAGGTGCCAAGAATGAGAAAAGGAATATACGGAATGTAAATCTGATAACAAAAGACTATAGACCCAAACAAATCAAAATATGCAGGCCATCAATTTTCTGCAGCAAATATTTTTTTTGCTGCACGTTAGAAAGTATGAAAAATCATATTAACTAGAACACCCAACTCAATGTGAGTAAATAAAATGAGCCAAGTACCTTTTTTTTTACTATTTAGAAGAGATATGGTTCATGTGAATATAACTTTCACAGATCTGAAAGTATAACCCAGATCTAAAAGAATAATACAAAATATATTTCTTAATGTGAATATAACTTTCACAGATCTGAAAGTATGATCCAGATTCAGAAGAAAGACCATATTTTTTTAAAAGACAAGAAATCAAAATTGATTTAGGGTCAAAGAATAAACCCCAAAACAATACCAATAAGAATTAAAGAAAAGAGACAAGAAAGAAGGAAAATTGGAATATACTTAGTAAAGAGAAGAAGAAAGGAGGGAGAAGAACGATTGTAGAATCCAAGAAAGAAGTGAGGGAGAAATATTCACAACCAAGGTTTCAATCTTACCTTAATGATCAGTTTTGATATAAGACTCGCTCTGATACTGATACCTTGTGAACCGGGTTCATTCCGAGGGAAGAAAGAAGATAAGAGGAGGAAGAGGTTGCTGCAAAACCTAAAAACATCAACACCTCATATGTATAGTTTCTCTTATATTATATTAACAACTTACCTTTTAAGAATACATGTCCATTTACAACAATACCCCATATTTCTAAATGCCTACTATACATGATAAGGGGTAAATATAGGAAACATAGAATACAATACATGAAATATAAAATACACCAGCACATGGGATCAAATGTAACACATCCTAGTTCTGGATCCAAATCATGGATCCAAACCAAATCACGTCTCAACAGATGTGTGTACATCATGTGAACTATCTGGTCTCGTGATTGAAAGGTAAGATAGTGCCCCGATAAGCTGTCTATAAGGCGTTGGATCTTCGAGCGGTTCTTCATCATCAATTCACATTGACAATTTTGGGAGTATCAACTATCTTATCATAAACATGATTTTTGAGTAATTTTTTAATATCATTTCCATGTTTATCGTCTTCAGTGATGATCATATCGTCTACATATAAAAGGATGATGATGATACTTGCACTAGAATTTTTAACAAATAAAGTTGTGTTAGTTAGATCTAATACTAATATCAAGAATAATTCTACCAAACTTGTCATACCAAGCTTTTGGAGCTTATAAACCATATAAGGCTTTGTTCAAACGAAGAGCTTTCTCTTTGAGAATGTTCATTTCAGGAGGTACCTTCATATAAACTTCCTCTACTAAATGTCTATTAAGAAAAACATTCTTGACATCCATTTGGTATATAGATCAATGCTTAATAGAGGCAACAACTACTAAGGTTTTAAGTAGAACTTCTAACAATAGTCCCTAGCAACGAAGGCAAAAGTTTCTTCATAATCAATTCCATATTTTTGGAGATATCCCTTGACAACTAATCTAGCTTTGTATCTCTCTAGGGTCCCATCACTCTTGTTTTTTATCTTGTACACCTACTTACAATCTATAGGTTTTTTGTTTTGTAGAATGTTTTGAAGAGTCCAAGTGTTGGCATTTTTTAAGGCTTCTAGTTCTATCCCTATGTTATCTACCCATTCATAATGACCCTTGGCTTGAGTATAGGTAGAAGGTTGTACATAAGAGTGGATTAAGGAAATACAAGCTTTGTATTTGGATGAAAAAGAATCATAGGACACAATTTTTTCTGCCGCCTTGGAAGTTCTAGTTGATTTTCGTGATTGCACTTCATTTTAATCAATATATTTTTCAAGTGCACATGAAGGTTTTAAGACACTACGACGAGAATGTGAGAAAGTAACCCTATCGTTGACAGAGAGAGAGAGAGAGAGAGAGAGAGGCAAGAGGGTTCAGTCCATCGTGACTGCCCTCTCATTCTATTAATAATAAGAGTGTAAAACACTAGGGTACTAAAATACCCCTTAATACAATGTTAATTTACATCATACATGAACTGGGTCTGGACCCGATCCATTACATAAATGGATCGGGTCAGACATATACATAATGAGGACTTCTTTTCAGAGAATACTGTAGATAAGGTTTATTATCAAGAGGTTGTTCTTCACTATGGGATTGCTCTTCTCTAATCATATCATTATCAATATTAATCTCACAATCACAATTATCATCATCATGCTTTGAAGCAAAATCAATTGAAAAATACTCAATTACTTCCTAGTTTTTTCCAAGAAATTCTCCTTTTCTAAAAAAGAAACATGTCTTGAGACATAGAACTTTTTATTCTTATAGTCAAAACACCTATATCCCTTTTGATTTTCAACATAGCCAAAAAGGCACAAGGAAAAGCACGGGGTAAGAGTTTGCTATTTTTTATTTGTAAAAATAAAACATTTTTGCATCCAAAAACTCTCAAACTTAGAATAATCGGTAACACATTTGAAAAGTTTTTTAATAGGAGATGTGTTTTGTTAGGATGACGATGGTATTTTATTTATGAGATGCACAACAGTTAAAACAACTTTGGCCCAATTTTTTTTTGGAACATGACTTGAAATAAGTACAGTCTTAGAGGTTTATATGATATGCATATGTTTTTTTTTTTTTCGCAAGACCATTTGTTGTGGTGTGTGCAAGCAAGATCTTTGATGTATAGTGCTATGTAAATTAAGATATCTTTGAATTCTTTTGATAAAAATTTTCTTCCTGAATCAGTACAAAAGATAGAAATATTTTCATTAAATCTAGTTTTGACTAGCTTATGAAAATTTTGAAAATGTAAGAAGACTTAGGATTTATTTTTAAGGAAGTATATCCAATTATATCTAAAAAAAATCATCCACAAAAATCACATAATATGCATATCCACCTTTAGATAAGATTGATGCAGGACTCCAAACATCTGAATGAACTAACTCAAGTGGCCTAGAAGATACAAAAGATCTTTTAAAAATTGTAGTTTCTTCATTTTCCCAAGTATACAATCATTACAAATAAATTAATTAGTATTACAACATTTTTTCAAATTTGAAAAATATGAAATTTTAGATACATTGGGATGTCCTAATTATGCCATAAATTTAACCCCAAATTACCACTCCTAGTAAAACTTCTTGGCTCATTGACTCTGGTGCATCGTTTCACATGGCCCCCAAAATTGATATACTATCCGAATGTCAAAACAACTCAAGTGTCCCAAATGTCTTTACTGTCGACGAGACATATCTTGAAATTAAAAGAATAGAGAATTTTGAAAAATCTCTTAAAAACTCAAAAAATTTCTTGATTTCAAAAATTCAATCTAAATCTTTTATCTGTTTCTCAAATTTCTGACCATGGATGTAATATTTTCTTATCATCTAATAGTTTTTGGGTGCATTATTGCCAGTTAGGGAAGTTGATTGAGGAAGGCTATAGAGAAAGAGGTCTACTACATTGACTTTTTAGAGATACCAAAAGATTCTTTTTGTTATAATGTCCGGCTCCGGTTGAAGGAGATGGTCATCTAAGGAGAGGTTGAAACACTTCTACCAACTGAGATAAAGACAGTTCCTATGGATGAATCTTGCAAGTTGCCTACGTCCTTATCTTCTTGAGATGATCCAACCAAAGCCACCTTCTTGTCCTCCCTTCTTAATTTGGGATATTGAGGTTTAATGTATCCTGACTCATGGCAAAAGTGACAAATGTTTTTTCTTTTGTCATATTCACTGTTATATCTCCCAAAATGAGGTGGTTTATATGTACGAGAATAAGTTCATGGCCTAGATACGGCCAATACGACATCATCATTCTTTTGAGAATGTTTTTCAACCTATTATCCTCCATACTTAATTCTTCTAAAGTGTCCATAATAGAGAAAACTTTTCCTCTATACAAAAGGACCCAATTTAGTTGTCTCGAATTTAGGCCTTAACCCATAAACAAATTGGTAGAAATGCTCTATTATCAATTTGTTGTTGTCGGAGCTCGATATCTTTAGGACAATGCTACTTTAGTTCAAGAAGAGCTAACTCTTCTCAAAGTTCGGAAAGGGCATTGTAGTATTCCCTAATACTTATATTATCTTACGTCATGGTACGAGATTTGTTTTAATTGTTGTACACGTGCAATGTCTTTAAGAGAGTATATCTTCTTAAGATAGTCCCAAGCATCATTAGCATATTCAAATTTAGTGAGATTAAAACATTTTTTAATGTCAATGCTACTGATAAGCCAAAATATAATCTTGGCATGCCCTATTCTCCATTCCTTCTACTTTTTCTCATAATCAGATATAGCTTTGTTTTTTTCTTCATCATTGAAAGCCACTTCCTCCCCATTCTCGACTTTAGTATTAGAATTTAGTTGTCTCTGAATCAGATCCATCAACTAACTCCCACAATCCTTTGCCCCAAACATGGTGCTACATAATAGGACACATTACAAAATTGGTATCGATAAGTTTGATGGCCATGTCGTAGACACTTTCCTTATCATCCATAGTTATAAAAGAGAATAGAGAAGAGTGAGATAGAGAGAGAAGTGGGAGAGAGATAGAAAAGAAATGAAAGGAGCATGCCCGCTTGAGCACCACCATGAACACCGAACCACGAGTACTTTAAGAAAAGGTTCACGAGCACTCAAATCAACATATCAAGCAACTCTTCGAAGAGATGTACACGAACACGAGCACACAAGCAAGTAGTAGTCAATCATCAATACTCAAGAGCACTATGACTCTGATACCTTGTAAGGAAATGAGAGTCTTCACACAAACAAGAATGTCTGCAAAAATCCCAAATGGACAAGCACACAAGTGAGCTCCGAAGCTCAATGACAAACCTCACAAAGGGCTCTCACCAAAGATGCTCTCAATATAAAAATTATAATTTTATTAATTCACCAAAATGCAAGCAACATTATATTTCAAAGGGAGTTTACCCTCTTTATATACAAAGAGAGAGAGAGGAGTGAGAGAGTAAAGAGATGAGAGGGAGACTATCTAGCCATTGGACTCGTCCAACAACTATTTGACTAGCTGTTGGACCTAGTCCAACAGCTAGAATGACTAGCCATTGGACTAAAGCTTAACGGCTAGTCCTAATCAACCTTGAATTGACTAAATAAAACAAATAATAAATATATATATTCTATATACATATATGTGTATGTATATATATATATACACACACACACACGTATATACATATATTATATTATATATGTACAAAAATTACATATTTTTGAGAGTAGGAAGGAAGGTCACCCACTACATAAGCCTCCATCTGTGTAGGATATAAGGAAGCTACTTTTTCTTTGATCAGCTTTCCTGGTAGAGAAAAGAATGAATAAAGGTCGTAGATGGTGGCCGTTGTAAGTTCAAGGATCTTATGCAATGGGGCTTTTTCTTCTAGCATATTGCATTTCCTCTCAATGTAGCAGCACCCTCTTGATCCATTGTACTAGAGCAATCTCAGAAGAGCGATTAGGGTCATTTCGGTCCTTTCTACAATGCCCATGGGTGAAGTGTTTCATTTCAGATAAATTCTTTGCAGTAATCATCGACCCTATTGCTGAAACACTGACACTATTATCTGAAAAAATGATTCTTGATATATGCTTTAAAGTGACGAGATGCAGTAAACAGATCAAATTTAAGTTTCAAGAAAAATATCCAAGTATATTTATTGTTTACATCAATGAAAATGAAGTATTACTTGGAATTGGATAAAGGAGCTGTGGGGGCAGTCCGCTGTGCATAAAATGAATAAGTTGATGGGGAAGCTCGTTTATTATGACTAGGGGAAAAAAGTTTATGACACTTGCAAACTCAATAACTCAAAGCTGAACAGAGATTATTGATTGACTTTCTGATATTAGGACTAAGTTTAACTGAATTCAACTTGTTTAATAAGCTAGAATCATGACTAAAATACCATGCCACCTATGTAACATAGACACGCAGTATAGCTGTTGTACCTGTGTTGACACTTCACAACATGGGTGTGGGTACCGGACACAGTGTGGGTTCGCCCTGGGTTGGGTCCCGCACTGATCCGGATTGGGTCCAGCCCAGACCCGACCCAAACTCAAATTTCTCGTCTTCTCTCTTTCTGGTCTCGTTTTCCACCCTCTCTCTCTCATCTTCTCCATCTCGTTTTCCCTTTCTCTCTTTCATCTTCCCCCTCTCTCGTAT
The DNA here is from genome assembly GCF_984573655.1 of Nuphar pumila. NCBI lineage: Eukaryota > Viridiplantae > Streptophyta > Magnoliopsida > Nymphaeales > Nymphaeaceae > Nuphar > Nuphar pumila. The sequence continues at coordinate 22,561,337 of NC_143252.1, read as the reverse complement.
TCCCCTTTCTCTCTCTCTATCTCGTTTCCCCCTTCTCTCTATCTCTCAGTAACTGCACGAACTGAAAACGAGAGGGAGAAGGGGGTAAACTAGGAGGGGACGAGAGAGAGAGAGGGTAAAACAGAGGGGTGGGGGGAACGAGAGAGAGAGAAAGAGAGAGAGAGGTTACCTACCTCCTTCGTTCTCCTTTTTCATTCGTATACAGAGAGAGAGCGGCAGCGGGTATGGGTCCTTCTTCGTATCTCTATCTCTGTGGAGAGAGAGAGAGAGAGAGGCGGTGGCAAGTTTCCCCCTTCCCTTTTATAATAAACACACACACATATATTTTTTGAAAACTTTTTTTTAATTTCATTTTACCCCTTCTTTTAAAAAAATTCCAAACACACACACAAAAAATACCCCTTCTTTTTAAAAAATTCCAAACTCACACACAAAATTTCATTTAAAAATACCCCTTTTTTTAAAAAAAATCCAAACACAAAATTTCATTTAAAAATATCACACACACACACATATATAGCTGTGTCCCCGTACTCACATTTTTACCCTCACCCGTACCCGTACCCATGTGACAGCATGCCACTTATCATAGTCATGATTATTGGACTGACCTAACACCAGATACAAATGGTTGACTGAATCAAAGAGCTTCCTAAAGAACATAGAGATTCTTTCAACTTGTTTCTTTACCAAACATCTTTGATTGTGCTAACTTTAGTAAGTTATGCTTGATCTAATTGATGGTTAATACTTTGATATAAGTGTTGTTAACTCCGTTGACTTTATCAAGTTCATCGAACTTTATTATCTTACCAAATTTATGGTCCTGTCCTGTACTAGTTGATATCACTAAGGGTTTTTTCATGAACTTATAAAAGTTGAGAATTTTTACTGAGTTGTACTTTTAGGGGTTCCTTTTCTAAGAAAGTTTATTGCATTTCTTATAAAATTTTTAATCATACAAAGGATAACTCTGTGATACATGACATTTTTATGAAAATATAAAATTTATCAGGGGTGGTAATATGTGTTGGTTAATTTATTCATGTTAACGTAGGTTTGGATGAAAAACTGCAATAATGGGAGTAGCAAATGATAACCGCTATGATGTGAACAATGATAATGGTAATATTGTTTATTTTTTTCTCTTGCTGATTATTGCAGGTTATCTTTTGGGGGCTGGTAAACCATATTACGCACTGGCTCTACTTGGTTTGATTATTCCACAAGTGATTTTTCAGGTAAAGCTTTTGCTCTTCTTTGTCTTGAATTTGGTTATGTATGAGAGCTGTATTGATTTTTATGACTCACAATGACTTCTTCTCACCAATGATTTTCACTGGAAAGCGTATTTCAGTATATAGTTTATAATTGACCATTATTCGTGCCAAATTTTTGGTTAAGCAAAGGGCATTGCTTATTTCTCTGTATTATGAGTAACCTGAATCATGTGATATCTGCAGTTTAAATGAGCAAAGCCCACAAACCAAACTAACGTCTCATTATTATTTATACAGTTTCAGTATTTCCTAAAGGACCCAATCAAGTATGATGTAAAATATCAGGTGTGTTCTTTTTGATGCTCAGATCAACATATTTTTATAATCTAAACTTACAGGAACATTTTTGTGTTCTGTATGCAGGCTAGTGCCCAACCTTTTCTCATACTCGGGCTTCTAGTGACAGCCTTAGCCGCGAGCCACTGATCATGAATTGTGTATAGAAGTTGAGCCTGTTCAAGTGTTTGCCACACTGATCTATACAACTGCCTACTGCATGCAGTCTTTTAAGGTGATGGTGCGGCATTTGTATGAAAGTGGACATGATGTATAGCGGGTTGAGAATAGCAGCTATCACCAAGGCCTTTTTTTATCTTCTGTATTTGGGCCCATCATCATCAAATTTAATGTTTGACTATGCACCATTTCTTGATCAGTTCCACCGATAGTTAACTGCTCTCTCTCTCTCTCTCTACACACACACAGAGGATGGCAAAATCTTGTCTGCTTGAATGATGGATGGTAAAATTGAACGATGTGTATCATTTCCATTCAGCAACTGTACTCGTTTACACTCCTAGACATGTAGGAAAACTGTTTTCTAGTCTAGTAAATTGCTAATAGATATCAAGACGTTAAACTATGATTGCAAGCTAAGACAATTGAGCTCAATCAATGCTCACCCTTTTCTGCGAATGTGTGATGTTGCGCCCTCTTTTTTTTTTTTGCTTTCAATAAGCTCACACAGGAATCTCTTGTTAAAAGGGTCAACAATGTGTTACCCCTGCATATGCATGGTTTGAATAAGAATACTGAAGAGCTTCCTGCCCCTCTAAAATAGTTGATTTTTTTATCAGAATTTATTAGTATCTTGTTTTCGGAACCTGTTTCATGTCTTTTATTGATTTAGCATGGAGAGCCCACGTCCCATTACGGGCTGAGAGGTGTCACGTTGACCATGGATATGAATTGGTGTCTACCATTTAGAACTTTCCCCTATCTCACCAGGAATAGTTTGCCATTTGGCTTAAGCCTTGCGGCAAAGGACATGCACATCAAGTATTGAACCCTTGTCTTCATCTTGAAAGCCTTAAGCTGACCCAACTAGCCAGGTGTGCGGAGCTCTTGTGGGCGAACCTGTTTCATGTTTAGATGGTAATTTTATTAAAGGGGCTTTTCTTAAAATATTTTGGATGGTCTCCCTCCCTCTACTGTAATTCATTTTTCACAGGTAATCTATTAATTTTGTTTTTCGGAAGCTGTTCCATGTCAGCATGATATTTCGTTACATAGTTTAGCTTTTAACTAATATGTTCATCATTGACATCATCTTCCTCGTGGGCCCTTCATGTATGTTTAACCTTCATCTCATCATGATCATTTTATTCTGATAAATCATTGTGATGATGATGATATTCCGATTCATCATTTTCATAAGCATTATTGCTAAAATGATCACGATCACAGTTATCATTCTTCTCCTTTACCAGCATCGTTATCCTTAATATCAGTATCCTTTTCTTCTTCATCATCATCTCACTGCGTTTCCTGATCATCGTGAATGGTACCTCTATAGTAATACGCCATCTTCGCTCGTTTTCTCATTCATTACCATCTTCTTGTTCACACCTCATCAACATCATCAATGAGCCCCTCTGGTCCTGTTGTAGCCTCTTCCTTCTCTTTTGCTTGTTGCCATTACTCACCCGGTTCCCCTGTGGTATGTCTCGATGCTTCCAGCACATGATGGCCAGAAGCATTTGATGTGTATAGGATGGCCAGATGGGTAGGCAGAGCCGAGAGGGGCCCACCGGTTGCCATGTTCTAAATGTTACCAAAAGGGTGCGGTTGTCTTCATGTGCATTATAACAATAAACCCAGTGTTGTGAGAGGCGTACGCCTCAGTACCTGAAGCGTACGCCTCAGAGGCGAGGCGCATGCTCAAGGTACTGAGGCGTGCTGTGATGCGCAAATTGCCCCTCATCAACCTCCAGAATCCCCTCCTTCATCCCCAAGTCTTCCTCCTCCGCCCGATTTGTCAGCTGTGCTAACCCCAAGTGCCGATGGATCCACTGCCACGTGCTGGCCAACTACTCCTCCGCCGCTCCCTGCCTTCCCTCCCACCGCTTCACTTCCATACCAGTTGTGAGAGGCGTACAGTACCTGAGGCATACGCCTCAGAGGCGAAGCTCAGGCTCAACGCCTCGCTTGGCCTCATCGCATTTAACAACCTTGAATAAACCTATTATATTTTTTGTCACGCTTGATAAAGTAGGTGCCCAAAGTGTAAAGCATGAATAATGAATTCTCAATCAAGCATAATGTTTTATATAGTCTAGAAAAGTTAGTGTTCGATCCATCTTAAACAGTGTTTATGACATTTTATGACTTATTTGATTATATACATGAACTCTAATCTAGATGATAATTTAATGCAATTGGGGGCATTAGGGAGCCAAAAAGTTAGTGTATTATAACATTTTAAAAATAACGAAGAGTGTGTTGGGTTGAATGTCATTTATTAAATTGTTTATTTTCTTTGGTTTTTATTGGAGATGCCCACATCATGCAACATTTTGCAAAATGGCATGGTGAGTGGTGTGGTTTTTATGATATACTAAATTGATTGTGGTCAAATATATTTTAGTAGAAAGAGAGGAATTAGGAAAGCTGTCGTATGGAGAAGTTAAAGATGGAGAAATTAGAAAAGCTATTTACATGGGGAGAGAGAAATTAGGATAGTTAGTACTTGGGGATCTCAATAGGACATTAGAGAGAGAGAGAGAGAGAGAGAGAGAGAGAGAGAGAGAGACGTTACCAACATGGAGACTAGGGGTGTAAACGGGTCTGGTTCGTTTAGGATTCAGGTTGGGTCTTATTAGACCCATTTCTTGAATTGAGTCTAATAATTAGACCCAAACCTGACATAATTTATGCGGGTTCGTGTATGGCTAGATTTGAACACCCATTAGAGTTAAGGGGTTCGGGTGTAAATTAGTTTGGGTCCAAACGGTTAGGGTTTTAACTAGACCTGCTTTAATCAGGTTTAACAGATAGACCCAAACTTGACCTAATTTATTTCAGGTCCAGATTCAGGTTTGAATATGGATTCTGAGTTCGGGTATGACTGGAAATTATGGATCCATGAGGGTTAATATGTTTAATTAAAAAACAGGTTTGGTTCCAAATGGGTTGGGTCTAAATATTACTAAGATACAGACTTGTAAGAGTTAATCAGTTTAGGTGTAGATTAGGTTGAATATAAATGAGTTGGTTTATTTCAATACAAATAAGTTTTATTAAGAATTTTAAAGTTTTGGAGTTAGAAAAGTTGTTAACGGCAACCTATTGGATTAATGATGATTATATTAAATTTCTCGTGATTGGTATACATTGTCTCTAGTTAGGATAAAAATGGGTCAATATAAATTTGTTTTGGGTATACAGTGGGGTCGGGTATAAAATTCGTAAAATGACCTTATTGACATAAATGACGTGTTTCCCGAAAAATCCTACAATTTTCAAAAATCTTCCCGATGTCCAAAATTGCAAATGTCCAGCTTCAAAAGGACCCTTTTAACCTTCACACGATGGACCTCTTGAGGTTCACGTGATATATAGGTTCACTCATTGGCTATCATAGACACTCACTTAAATGTAGATTCACATATTTGTTTTTGGCAGACCTCACAAAGTTCACATAACTATATTTGTCAACCTCCTATTAAGCCTGTAGAAGTTCACAAACATTTCACTAAATTCACATATATAACATAAAATTCACAAGATATAATGTGAACCTTATGTTAATATATCGTAACATTGCAAATACAGTGTACTAAATCCACATATATATAACATGAAATTCATGAGATATAGTGTGAATCTCATGCTGATACATTGTAACATCATAAATATTGTACTAAATTCACATATATATAACATGAAATTTGTGAGATATAGTGTGAATCTCATGTTAATATATTGTAACATCACAAATATTGTACTAAATCCGCATATTTTCGATGATTATTTTTGGCAAATCATAGGTGGCAATTAATTGATGTCACTTCATCGAAGAAAATCATCGACAATGAGTTTTTTCGGTAAACACATCTTTAACAACTAAACCTGTTATTTTTTTTGAAACAATAGCTTGAATAAGTTATTTTATTAAAATATTGGCATGAGTTAGTTATGTTATAGAAAAATTGCATGATTTTTGAGTTATCTTTGTATATTATACTTTTTATTTGATTAAATCATGTATGTGAGTGTTTGTGTGATTATATGTTGTGCCTCTTGTATTATAATCATAATTAGGGAATACTCTTTGTTTCTTTTGGTTGTTTCCTTAATAGTTTGAGTTTTTTTATAGGCTATTATGTTGGTTTTGCAATGTTTTTTCAATAGTCTATGCCTTGTCTTTGTTGCCCGCCTATTTATTTATATTTTTTGTATTGTTATTATAAATTTTTTTTTATTTAATATGATGACTGAAAATACTGAATCAAAGGGGGCCACACCCACAAGAT